>NW_024015632.1:0-3235 GCF_000499745.2 Eimeria mitis
TATATATACATATACATATATATATATATATATATATATATATATAAATACCTTTTCTTGCTTCTGCTTCTTTATGATCTACTTTTTCAATGGCCATGATTTCGTCTGTTTCCTCGTCGCTTAGAGCTTCTGCTGCTAGCGGCTCGGGGGAGACAGGGGGGCTGAAGCCCAGTTTGTGTGTGTCTATTTCTCCTATATCTTCTTCTTCTTCTGCTTCTCCTGCTGCTGCTGCTGCTGCTGCTGCTTCTCCTGCTGCTGCTGCTGCTGCTGCTGGAAGCGGCTTCGATGGGCTGCAAAAGAAGGGGTCGTCAAGCACATAGGCGCGATATATCCGCACGGGCTGCAGCAGCAACAAACAAACAAAAAAAATTAATATGATGAATATAAATTAAAATAATATCTATAAATGTAATAAGATAAATGATTAATTAAATAAAAAAAGAAAAGAAAACAAATATACTTGAACTCGAAGCCAAAGAAACAGAAATACGGTGAGCATATACATACAGCAGGAGAGGTGTACATACACCGCAGGTTGTTCTTTGTTTACACTCTATATTTTCTCTTTCTCTGCATGCTATCTGAGGGGAAAGAGAGTTCTTATGCATATGTATAGACTGACAGTGAGAGGAATGTTGTTTGTATCTACAAAGGCGTCGTTGATGCGCTCCAGTGTATCTACACCTTCAACAACCTCTCCGAATACAGAATGGCGGCCATCAAGCTGCGAGAGGTTTGGCCTGAGGGTGATATAGAAGCAGCTGGCTCCCCCTGGGGCTTTCCCCTCTGCATGCGGCAGCATACCGATGATACCTTTCTTTGTGTGTTTCATCTTTGGGTTGCAGTCTAAGGGGCAGAAACGAGAAGAAGGAGCAGACAGCCGGCTGGTATCTACACCCGGTACAGGGTCTTCAGGAAAGGGAGAATAGGACATGAGCTCAAAGGCAACATCTGCGTATACAGATGCTGGAAGCAGAGAAAGACGGCCCTGCTGCTCTGCACGCTGCTTATCTAATTCCTTTTGGCGACGAAGGAGATTCAACTGACGCGTAGACAACAGATGACGAAGACCCCAGATACTGCATCCTACATCATCTGTTTGCTTTGCATGCGTTGAGTGATCACTAAGAGAACCGGGAATACCGATACCCCAGGCGCGGGAAGCTGTAGCTGGGTTGCCGGCTCTGGCGATAAAATTCTTCTCAATTGAATGAAAAATAGTATTATGATAATATTTCGCACGAACTAAACCCAAAAAGTTGTAACAAATAAGAGGAACACGATCAGTATATAAATCTATCGTCAGATCACCCACCGATGTTTGCAATAGCACCGCCATTTGGGGTGTATCGACAGCTCAGCTTTCTTGAACGAAACCGCCGCGGAAACCGCAGAAATATCTCCCGTTTCTGAGCCAAATTTAGCGCTTTCTTCGCCAGTTTCTGTGGAATTCACTTATATTTTACTCAAATACACATGGAAAACACTTTTTTTATCTCATCCAGAAAAAAAAATTCAGAAAAAAGCCGGCAGTGCCCGTCGTCAGGTTCTTGAATTCTGCTGCAGGAACCCAGAAACCGCGGAGAATACAGTAAACGGATTTGTAAACAAGTTCAAGAAACATAAAAAATACACTTTTTTATTTCTTTTGTACATATTCAACTCAGAATGGCAAACGCCAGACCTCACTGCATGCAGAGGCCCCCCCTGGGGGCCCCCTAGCCTTGTACTGCAGGGGGCCCCCCAAAACAAAAAGGGTAATTCTTTTTCTTTTCACTGTAGGAATTGATTAAACAATTATGTTTTTTGATTGCTTATACATTTTATTATTTGAATATGTGTTATTCTTTCTTTTTTTTTCTTCCTTTTTAGCCTCCCTTTCTGTATGTGACCCGCCCATTCATCCTGTCTGTTGCATCAGCAATGGAGGGGTATTTCCCCGCAATTCCATTTAATTCTTCTCTGAATAACAAAGATAAAGAAGAAGAAGAAATAGAAAAAGAAAAACAAAAAGAAAAAGAAAAAGAAGAAGATGCAGAAACTCTCTCGGTGTACAGTGAAGACCTACCTTGCAATCGTTTCTCTTTGCCAGCTCATTTAGGAGTTAAAAAAAACCAAATTCCCTCAGAGTTCGACAGACCCCAGGGTAACAAACCCTAAACCCTAAACCCTAAACACTAAACCCTAAACCCTAAACCCTAAACCACAAACCCTAAACCACAAACCCTAAACCGTAAATCCTCGATTCGTAGGTGTTTGTGTTAATGGCTACTCCCCGATGATGCATACATATATAATATATAATATATATAATACAAATACTTATAAATAAATAAATAAACAAATAAATAAATAAATAAATATATATATATATATATANATATATATATATATATATATATATATATATATATATATATATATATATATATATATATATGTATACATATTTATATATATTGTGGTTGTTGTGTATATTTGTGTGGTTTAGAGGGTTTAGCTATCAACGCAGCATTTTCTGAAGCTGCATTAAATTTTGTGATCGAAGGAAAATTGAATGCACAGCAGATGGCTTGCATGCACAAGCTATTCAGAGAGGTAAACCCTAAACCCTAAACCCTAAACCCTAGACCCTAAACCCTAGACCAGAAACCCTAGGCTCAATGTATTAAACCCCATTATGTAAAGATTATTAAGAATCGCGAAAAACGAACGGAAAAAAGAAAAAATCGGGCACATACATACATACATACATACATGCATGCATGCATGCATATATGCATGCATGCATGCATGCATGTATGTATGTCCCTGATTTTTTCTTTCTTATACATACATGCATGCATGCATGGATATATGCATACATGCATGCATGCATGCATGCATGCATGCATGCATGCATGCATGCATGCATGCATGCGTGTGTGTGTGTGTTTGACTTGGTGTGTACAGACACTGGAGGATGAGTTGGGTGTAACTGTGTGTGGTTTATTATCTCCTTACAGCAGCGAGAATATAAAAAGCAAAAGAAAGAGACAGCGCGTAAAAGGAGACAGTAATTGGTGTTTATGTGGTTCTCTTCTTTCTTTTCACAAAGAAGAAAGAAAAATGATTTTATATATCACCCGGGCTTCACTGCAAACACAAGGGCTCGTTCTACCCTCCGATAGGCTCCTTATCTCCTCCCTAGACCCTAATATATAATATATATATATATATATATATATATATATAT
>NW_024015633.1:0-3234 GCF_000499745.2 Eimeria mitis
GCTTTCGTCGGAGCTCGGCACCTCTTCACCGAACGTCCATAGGACTCCATAGTAGGCAGAGAGGAAAAGGGTAGAAGCCTACCGCCTTTACACATATGGTGATACACAGATGATGCTTCAAGCACGTTCCCTGCACTTTCGAATCTCGTTCCTCTTCACACAGGATTATATTCGTCAGCGGTGCCCCATGCAATCTGCTGCATCGCTTTGCAGTTGGTAGCAACCTTGCGTTTGGTCCGTTTGCCGTAGTTGAATTTAGTCGCGTCTGTCGATAGGAATATATGCATTATTTGGTGGACAGCTAGGGTCCCTGCATGCGTAAGCATCGTGGGCCTTTACAGCTTGTGTCCCCCTGTCTACGGCTGCAGTGTAGAGAATCCTTCTATACCGTTGCGGCCGCTTGCTGTTTTGCCAGGCAGTACGCACAGAAACAATCATCCGCACTGAAGGCGTCGCGAAGCTTTAATCAACTAGAACAGTTTGCAGCGAGTCTGAAAGATGCCAAGCCGGATCATCCTCTCAGCACGGTTGGGGGCACTGCTACTTTTCAGGTTGTACGAGAACAGGCTTGGTTTTAGATGTGCNAGCTTTAAGTGCATATTCAAGCGGGGGTACCGGCGTTGCAAAGTGCTCGCGATACACAGTCTGAACCTTTTAAAATTTCTATACTTGGTGGTCTCCCCAGCACGAGTGATCCGACACAGACACCCCATGCAACTAGCTCTATCGTCCGGCTATTGTTATTAAGCGTGCGTTTAGCTAGCTTACGCCGGTTGAAGTCGAGTTCGCCTGTCAATAGGGATATTTCACGGAGAGATAAGGGCCTTTAACTATCGAATGTGTATGCAGTTTGTGTGCGTGAGGCCAGGGCCGTGGAGTGGCGAAGTCTTCTCTGGTGTTACAATCTCTCGGGGTTTGCCCAGCAACTGCACAGAAGGTTTGATGAGGGTGTTTTGCTTTCGCTCTTTCGAGCATCAAGCAATATCTACTACTGAATGAAAACACGGATGAGTTAGTGACAGATGCTGAAAGTGAGTTCTGCGTTGAAGACGAGTCAGATGGCAGATCCAAACGTACGCTAGTACGCATAGAAATCCTTTCCATCGTGAAGCAGCAAATAGATGCTTATCATGCTTTTAGAGTGCGCTTCGTCGCGGTTGCTTCCAATCGATTCGGACAAACCAACATTCCGCATTACCTACACAGATGAAGAGATGGTGTATGATGGTTGCATCATGGCTGTGCTTGAACGTATGACTAGCGAAAATAAAGGCTCAGCTCTTGCTAAAGTGTTGATTTCCGCTAGCTGCAAACATTGGGGCTAGTGAGGAGATAGCAGCAGAGGACAGCGCGACACTAAAAGAACTGTTGGCTTCAGTAATCGAAAGCGGAGTAATCTTGTTTCATCTGATGTACAACAGGGGGATGGCGGATTCGTGCAACTCTTTAGAGTGCTTAGGGCATGTGGAAGGGGAACTGCTAAGCAAAGCACCGCTTCCCCCTTGGATACGCGTTATTGTGGCGGCAGTCGCGGGACACCTCCGTATCATAGGTTATCTTAGACAAGATGCCCGCATGCACTGTGCAGATCAATGGCCTAGCTTGAGCATCGTAAAATCCTGATATGCTAGCCGGGATGACTTCAAAACAATGAAGAGCATAACGATACACACTCTGTTATGCCTACAGCGATGACTACTATTCACCCTATTTTGCCAATTGCGCAGGCTACTGTGTTTGAAGGATGCGAATAACCTCATACCTCACAACTGAATACATTTACTCCGACTGCGCTCTGAAATGTTGCTGGCTCTCAGTGTATGCCTGCTTCCCAGAGCGTTATGGAATGCTCTGTTATGCTGTGCGGACAGAGTTTCGCGATACAGCTGTTTCTCGGTTCCGCAGAAACGTTTAGCATTCAGCACACTCTGGCAGCCAAGGTAGCACGTGTCCCTCTATGCAAGACAGTTCCATAGGCTACGTCTTGACGCTATCTTCTACAGGAAGCACCAAAAGCTGTTGTCGCGTCCCAGGGCTATCAGAAGCTCACCCGGTAAATTGTGGAGGGCGGAGTGGAGTGAAATAGCAACGCGCGTATGTGCACCGGATTCCAAGGCTTCTAGCCAATCCACTCTTCCCCAGGTGGAGCTGCTAAAGAAGAACGGATATGCACGAATGCCTTAGCATTGAAGAAATGCGTTCATGTTACTTGCGGAGAAGGCACCAGCCTGGACGCGTTCAGCTTCCCTTAGCTTTTGATCCACATTTGTAGAAATGCGTGCTGATACTTCGCCGCACTTAATTTTTTTTTGCTTCAATCGCGATATTNACATTTGTAGAAATGCGTGCTGATACTTCGCCGCACTTAATTTTTTTTTGCTTCAATCGCGATATTTTGGATGACAGCAGCAACTGCAGAAGGAGAGAGTAGCACGTATTCAGACGCCTCTGCAAATTAAGCAACGGTCTCCAGGAGTCTTGTACGGTCCGCGCCTTGCCTTCAGAAAACATGACAGTTTGAAAAGCATGTGCGCATCCACTTTAACACGGGGTTTGTAAAGCTACACCATAGTCAATCACCAGAATATACATTGGCACAGGCGCAGCGGAAAGCAGATTCAGTTTTGAAACCGTTCTGCACGTACTTCGCTACAGATGTTGCATTTGAATTATGTCCAAAATTTGGGCTTCTGTGAATGCGCGCCTGCGGTAGTATATTTCAAAAAGACTGGTGTCGCCGTTGTTGCTTGTGCGGGAGCACTGGAGTGGACTGAGGCTCACTAGAGTAGCGGTACCAGAGACCGGCTTCGCGGTTTACTGACTCCACTTCATGCTTAGTTGAAGTCAGGGAAAACTAAAATGTGCTTTCTCTCGTCTATGACGAATTTCAAGTGCAAATTTCCTTAACGATATGCCGTTTCAACGCAGAATATTTTGGTAGCAGTCGACCTTGCAGAGCTAGACAACGTCATATGCCACCATAGCAGGCGTTACGTGGTTGCTAAAATTTCATATACTTTGTATGGTGCGTCTACATTGACTTTTGACCCTCTGGAGTTTTAGACTGTGGCAGCAGGTGTCGAAGGAGTGCATCATATTCGTGATTGCGGTTCCTAAATCGTGAAGCTTTTGGTAAGCCCCTATGCGGTTAGCGTTAGATAAACGGCAGGCACAATGCGCAGAGCAACCTCGGGCAATGCGGCCGCCGTTGGCCGGTGACTGTTACCAGGTATG
>NW_024015634.1:0-3230 GCF_000499745.2 Eimeria mitis
CGGAAGTGCGTTTCAAAGGCAGCAGCGTCACTAGAAGATATATCCAACTTGCAGGTAACTTTGGTGGGCTGGTTCTTTTGAGTGTCGGAACACGTGCGTGCTCACTATAAGGCAAACGTTTATGGGCAGTGTTCTTTGGTTGGGGCATTTACAGTTTTTGGTGCACACGATTGTGTTCAACTGTTAATGGCGTTCTGTGTGTCGTTTCTTTGTTCTTTTAGCTTGTGGTTTAGTACCGCCGACACTCGACCGTGTTCCTGCAAGACAAAAGCTCTGGCCGGGAGCTTAGCGCACCAGATGGAATGTGCACTAGGGGATATGGGGCCATGTAAGACCTAGCGCGGTGGTGAACCTGTGCGAGTGTCCTAAGGTCTAGCAAATTTTGTTAAACGTTGATGTGCCTTTACCCCATCGCGAGCATAGCTGAGCGGGCTAATATGTGAAGGCACGTGAATTTTGTCGCCGCCGCTGTGCAAGTCAAATGGTAGGGTTGACACTTGTGCGGTTGTGCGTTGGTAGTTTGAGGCTCTGGGTCGAAGTCTCGTATCACGTTGTCCTGAAAATAGCAGCCTGTGCTGGCGGTTCTAAGGTTGATGTTGAAGGTGGCTGCTGTGGGCTGTGCTGCAGGCAGGTTTTCGATCTATTGTCGTTGGCTCCACACAAAATGTTTCGCTGATCTTCAATGCGCATGCGTGAGTAGCGCGTCACGTAGAACGTACGTTTCATCTTATTGAGCGCGTGTGAAGGCGTCTTCTAGCCGCGCATTCTGTACGGTTGCTCGCGAAGCATACACCACTGTTGGCACACAGACGTGGACCTATCAAAGATGAGTGAATTGAGCGTACGCTGACTGTTTCGTCTGGTTGCTATTGCCTCAGGGTGAGTGCTCCCTCCGAAAGGACAAGCTCGTGATTTAGCAATCAGAGGCATAGGGAACTTGCCTGCCGCACCTAACCAGCAATTATTGTTTTCTTTGTAGTCATGCCAAGTTTTTTCACGTTTGTGTTCTCACGTTTCCTCGAAGAATGAGCTAGACTCTTTCCTACAGTAAATTCCGAAGCGTTAGGACGAGTGCCAATTGAAAGGGAACAGTGACCTAAGGGTCACTGCATTCTTGCGCACGTGCTCAGACTAGCCCGGTGGTTGCCACTTGCTGTCGTTGGCCCGTTTCAGGCGAAGCAAAATACTGAGCACAGGATGTTGCATAAATGTATCAGAAAGAAGTTTACCGTTTACTGGCAGCGGACAGCTTGTTTTTCTTAGCGGTTTCTACTCCATTTTCTGTGATTTCGTTGACTGTTAGCGGCGTCAGGGGCATGGTCCGTAGGCCGTGCATGATCCGCGGTTGCGTCGCGCTTCAGGTTTGTGGATAAATGCACTCTATAAGTGTTCTGGCAGAGTGTCGCAGCATTGATGCAATGATCGGCAATCGGATAGTACTTCTCTACTGGAAAGTACGGATACGTGGGATTTGTGCGCTATGTTGCGTGGCATTGCAGAGCACTTTATTTAGTAGGAACAGCGTGCAACCTGCTGTCTAGATGGAAGCAGTAATGTAGGGGAAAACACAGCAGAAACGTAGTAGAACGGGACTGTGCACGTGTCCGCTGAATGTGCTACACTGAGAATGGCATAGGCCCGGGGCTCTCTTCCGGGCGTGTGACGGCCAGTAGTACATCTGACTAGTGCACCATAGAAAAGCAGTTGCACGACTTTCCATTTTCAACATCGTCTCCGTTAAGATCTTGCGACGAGCTGATGGCTGTAGCAACTGCCTGTGCGTGGGACATAAACCCAGCAGCTGCAACTGGTTTACTGTACTTGCGAACACAAAAGTATCGCAAGTGTAGATCATATGCCCCCATGCGACCTAGGACTTGCGTTTCTGGATTTGCTAGGCAAGCATAATTCCGTGAAGGACCCCAAGCACACGCGACTTGCCGTCAGACCTTACGTTAGTTCCCATGCTTGGGCAAAGGTTAGTCAAAGCTTCTGCATGATTTTGCACAGTTCGTGGGCGTTTTCTATATCGCACTGCACTTGCTTCTGGTACGGATTATGCTTCAGTATGCATATTGCCTTTTGCAGGAGAATATGAGGACCAGGCAGCAAGTTAAAACTTCACTGCTTCTTGAAGGGCACTGCAGGCTTGCGGTGTTGCACACGAGCTGGCGGTTATATCCGAGTGAAACGGGGTTGGATTGGTGCGACAGTTTTACCAGCATACAGTATTTGCGAGATCGGGGTCCTATAGCTGTTCGTAAGTGTTTTTGAGGTGAGATGACCACACTGTGGGGCCAGCTCCTTTGTCAAATGTTAGGCCATTTGTAGGGCTGGCGAGGGTTTCGACTCTTTCTCGTTTGCGTTGTGTCTGGATAGTTATTTGGATCGCTTTTCTGGACGACGGCGAGCAATTTATGTTGCAACGCCTATTTGATATCATCCGATAGGTCTGCATTTTCCTCTGCATATGCTGCAATTAAATTTTGTCCGATGGCCTTTGGGTGCGAACTGCGAAGCGACACCTTGTCTGTCGTGTGAAACAGAATTATCCAGACGACGACTGCCTTGACTGTCTTGTCGAGATTCTCTGCAATCCACTTCGACAGAGGCAGGTAAGAACAGGGAACATCTTAATAGGGAGTGGAGCATATTACGATGAGCAGACGTTTGCTACTCTCATCCTGCAGGAAGTGCGGAGCATCTTCAGTGCTGTAAATATGAAGCGCCGCGTCCTCTATCTGAGTCCAGGCGCGTGCATGCATTCTGTGGAAGGTCACCAGCATCAGCTGGTGCATTGTTGGTGGTGTTGCCGGCAGCTCGAATTGGAAGAACCTTTTGTAAAAACCAGACCGCATTGTTGAAGAACGTATTAATTAAAGCGGCGTAGGAGCTGACGAAGAGTGCGGTTTAAGGCCTAAGGCGACAGTATATCTTAAGCGCTAGCCAAACTGCGGGGAGGTTGCCCGATTGTCCGGCGGTGTTGCTCGTCAAGATGTTTTATTTTTCGTTCAACTTGTGATGCTTTAACGTTTTTCAAGGGAGATTTGTTTGCTTCCATGGCAGAGTACTAGGCACTGACTTGTAACCTTACGAGAAATTTCCATAGTTATGTGATTAATAACATGGTTGCTAGGCAAAACCTAAGTTTTCCGTGGGTAGCAGCACGCCTAGAGAGCGTCGTGGCAACATTGTTGCTAACCATTGTGATGCTCGGCGGGTGCCGCTAA
>NW_024015635.1:0-3228 GCF_000499745.2 Eimeria mitis
CAGCAGCAGCAGCAGCGGCTGCTGCTGCTGCTGCTGCTGCTTCTGCTGCTGCTGCTGCTGCTGCAGAAAGGCAGCAGCAAACAGCCGAAGTGATACAAAGTAATGCAAAAAGGCGTCAAGTCAGAAGCGTTTGCTGCTGCTTCTGCTGCTGCTGCTGCTTCTGCTTCTGCTGCTGCTGTTGCTGTTGCTGTTGCTGCTGCTGCTGCTGTTGCTGCTGCTGCTGGAGAAGAGCATTGCTAAGGGGGCCTCTGAAGGTGCTTGGGGGCTGGGTTTGACTATCTATCTACCTACCTAGCTAGCTATCTAGCTATCTAGCTAGCTAGCTAGCTAGCTAGCAAGCTAGCTAGCTAGATAGATAGAAAGCTTGGTAGCTGCAGCAGCATCGGTGATGCCTGTAGCAGCTAGGGGGCTATCGGCGGGGTATTCTGCTGTGGTAGGCTGTGGCTAGCTGAGGTTAACTGAGGCGGGGCGTGGCTAGGTGTAGCTAGCTGTGGCTAGCTTTAGCTAGCCGTAGCTAGCTGTGGCTAGCTGTAGCTAGCTGTGGCTAGCTGTAGCTAGCTGTGGCTAGCTGTAGCTAGCTGTAGCTAGCTGTAGCTAGCTGTGGCTAGCTGTAATCAGGTGTATCTTCCTCTGTCTATATCTCTCGAGCTGTAGTAGCTAGCTGCATCACTCTGCAGCTAGCTGGAGCTAGCCGTCCCCTTACCTGCATTTATCTCTATATCTCTGAATCTATAGAAACCTGTACGCAGCAGCATCTAGCTGTAGCAAGCTGCGTATAGTTGTGGCTAGCTGTGGCTAGCTGCAGCTAGCTTTACTGCATATAACTGTGTTTACCTGTTTCTAGCTGTGAATAGCTGCGTCTAGCTGTAGCTAGCTGTAGCTAGCTACGTCTATATGTAGCTAGCTGTGTGTCTCTGTATCTCTCTATGTGTATATATGGCAATCTGTGTGTATGCGTAGCTAGCCGTATCTCTCTGTAGCTAGCTGTGTGTGTATATGTAGCAATCTGTGTGTATCTGTAGCTAGCTGTGTCTATCTGTAGCTATCTGTGTGTGTATATGTAGCTAGCTGTGTGTGTACATGTAGCTAGCTGTGTCTATCTGTAGCTAGCTGTGTGTGTATCTGTAGCTAGCTGTGTGTATATATGTAGCTAGCTGTGTATATGTGTGTTATACACCACCAAGAGGCTGCAGCTGTTTGTGTATTCTATGTGAGTTGATGGTGGTGACGAGTCCAGCTCTTGTTGCTTTGGCGTGGCTGCATGCAGCAGTGAATGTATGCGAAGAAGGAGAATAAGTAAAGGGGAGATGAAAAGAAAGAAGAGGAGAACCACGGTAGCTGCGGTGACACTCCGACTCCCACTGCAGCCGCTTCTGCGGATGCTCCTCGATCCACAGATCCGGACGCACACGCGAACGCACAGCCATACACCCCACACTCGATCCCGGCCCCGGCCCCACACTCGATCCCGGCCCCGGCCCCACACTCGATCCCGGTACACACCCCACACTCGATCCCGGCCCCACACTCGATCCCGGCCCCGGCCCCACACTCGATCCCGGCCCCACACTCGATCCCGGTACACACCCCACACTCGGCCCCGGTACACACCCCACACTCGATCCCGATCCCTGTCCCGGCCCCGAGCCAGAGCCAGGTGCAGAGGAGGTGGGGAAAGGGGAAGAACGATGGTGAGGTGATGATGTCAACGGGTTTTCTTCTCTGAAAAGAAATACAAATAAATTAGAAGCGAGAGAAACAATACATAACATATATATATCTATAGAGAGATATAGAGGCACGGAGAGACAGAGATACGGAGAGATAGAGAGACAGAGAGAGAGACAGGGATACAGAGAGACAGAGAGAGACGGAGATACAGAGAGATACAGAGAGAGACAGAGATACAGAGAGAGACAGAGATACAGAGAGACAGAGATACAGAGAGAGACAGAGATACAGAGAGAGACAGAGATACAGAGAGAGACAGAGATACAGAGAGAGACAGCGAGGCAAAGGTACAGAGAAACAGAGAGAGACAGAGAGAGTCAGAGGTACAGAGATACAGACAGAGGCAGAGAGAGACAGAGAGACAAAGGAACAAAACAGAGTCAAGGAGACAGAGACAAAGATACAGAGACAAAGAGATATTTGTATTTATAATAAAGAAAGAAAGACAGAAAAAAAAGAAAATAAAAAAATTAAACAAAAATAAAAAAGAGGAAGGGCTGAGGTGACCTCTCTATATCCCCTAGGAATTTATCTGCCTGCGACTGCAGCAGGGGGTATTGCTGCATATCAGGAACAACACGTATTCGTTGTATATGCTGCTGCTGCTGCTGCTGCTGCTGCTGCTGCAGCAGCAGCTGCTGCCGCGGCAGCTGCTGCAGCACTTCTGAAAGAGAAGGGATCGACAAACGACGATCCAGGAAAGGCCGCCCGCTTAGCCTCCATTGACCCTCAAACGCGCTGCTCTCNGGATCGACAAACGACGATCCAGGAAAGGCCGCCCGCTTAGCCTCCATTGACCCTCAAACGCGCTGCTCTCGGTTGGCCTCTGCTGTCTGCTGCAGCAACAAATAAAATAAAATATAATATAATAAAATAAAATAAAATATAATAAAATACAATAGAAGGAAATTAAATTAAATTAAATTAGATACAATAAAATGAAATGAAATGAAATGAAATAAAATAAAATAAAATAAAATGAAATAAAATAAAATAAAATGAAATAAAATATAACAAAATAAACTAAACTAAACTAAACTAAAATATAATATAATATAATGTAATACAGTGCAGTATAATAGAAGCAAATATATAAAACTATAACTACTGGGGAAAAGTAAATACAGATAAAACTGCTGCTCCAGTTATGTAACACATAGAGAAAGAGCAACACACAAAGGTCATGCTGCAGTAAGTGCTGTGCTGCTGCTGCTGCTGCTGCTGCTGCTGCTGCTGCTGCTGCTGCTGCTGCTGCTGCTGCTGCTGCTGCAACCGCTGCTGCTGGTGCTGTTGCTGCTGTAGTTGCTACAATAGCTGCAGCAGCAGCAAACTCGCGATATGGAGGTTTCCTTTGTTTGTGTCTGGTGTGTTCAGGAGTCGACCTTCAGCACCAATTGAAAAATATATGAATTTTATGTTTGTATTTTTATATTTGTATATATATATATATATATATATATATATATATATATATATATATATATATATATATATATA
>NW_024015636.1:0-3227 GCF_000499745.2 Eimeria mitis
CAGAGATTTGTGTCAAACGTTCATTAGCATTGGCGGCCAGTTCGGTGGAGCATGGTGGTAGGCGTCCTGCGAGGATGGGGACTAGCGGAGGTCAAGGCGCGGCGGCCATGCTTCTGTAAACACCAATGGCGCTTTCACGAAAGCACGTAGAACCTGTGGTCCCGTGCGTGCCTAGCGAGTAGCTGGAAGAATACGGGAGCCGTAGTGCACTCGGGTGTTTTGGGTTTGGCGAGGTTTATAAGGTTGGTTTGCGTGTGTAGCCGGTTATGTTTCGACGGTTCCGCCCACCGTCTTTTGTCTGTGTTCGGCGCTTCACAAAAAAGCGCGCACCACCCTGGAACGTAGACGGCAGACCCGAAGAGGTGTCCGACCGTCGGTTCGCACGCACGAAATGCTACAGCACATTTCCGACGTTCTAAATTGACGTTGTTTCTCCAACCATATGAATGCGTCCGGGACGTTTCTTGCGCCCAGCTGTATCCTTGCGCATTTGCTATTGGTCTTGGGGCTGGTTCCGTGTCCGCGGTTGAATTCAGCGGTGTCGGGCAATGGACGCCTTCGAACTATTGGGCGGCGATGATAGCTGGCTGGATGGATAGGCATCGTGAGATTATGCTGGTTGTGTACGGGCATGTTCGTGCGGGGTGCGGGGAAGTCTTCTCTGGCGCTGCATTCGTTTGCCGGTGTGTTCAGGAAGTGCGCCCGTAGCGGCGTACACATCTGATCGGCACGCGGATTTGCGCTGTTAGGTTTATATGTGCTGGATGGCGGGCATGGATGCGCATGCGGATATGTGCATATTCAGGAAGTTTCAGTGCGAGCGGCCGTCGAAGTTCGTCTCTGCTAGGCAGTTGGTTTCTCTGGCATCTTGCGGGACGGGCGTTTCAGCGTCGTGATATGGGATTGCGAGTCAGCAATTCACGTTGCAAGCGAATTCAGCGACTTGATTACGCCCTATGTGTGCGGCGCAATGCGTCGTAGGAGGAGGCAGCATCGACGAGGCGGTGATTTGAAGCGTTCATTAGCATTGGGGGCCAGTTCGGTGATGAATGATGGTAGGCGTCTTGCGATGATGGGCGCGGCGGGCATCCTTCTGTAATCCCCATTGGCGCCTGCACGAAAGCACGGAGAATCTGTTGTCCCCTGCTTGCCTAGCGACTAGCACGAAGAATAACGGGAGCCGTGGTGCATGCGGGGTTTGTTTGTTTGGCCGGATTTTTTGGGGTGTTTTGCATGTGGCGTATTTGCTTTGTTTCAAATTGTCCTATTGTCATTCGCCGGATATCGGCTCCTCGCGGAAGTGCGTGCATTGCGTTCCGCATACTCGACAGAGGCGAAGGCTAAACCGGCCCTCGGTTCGAACGAGCGGATTGGTACAGCACGTGTCTGACGTTTTCGGGTCTCGCTGGGATTCCAATGAGATGCACTTTGACAGGGACGTGCTATGCCGCTGGCTGCATGAATTTTCAGTTGGTACTCGGGTTGGGGTTGGTTCGGTTGCCGTGGTTGAATTCAACGGTGTCTGCCAGTAGAAACTTTTGCATTACTTGGCGGAGAGGACGGTTACATGCATGCGTAATCATCGTAAGACTATGCAGGCTGAGTGCCCGTCTTCGTTTGCGGTGTGGAGAAGCCTTGTATGGCGTTGCGGTGGCGCGCCGTTTTGCGCAGAAAGTAGGATTCTAGAGGCAAACACCCGTGGTCAACGCGATGGTGGGTAGGTGTTGGCTTCAAACGGTTCGGTGGGCGGCATGGATGGGGGTGTGCATGCATGCGGGTTCACGGACTTGCAGCGTAAGGCGCTGCGTTAGCTGAGTTTGGTCGGAGCGTAATCCTTGTTCGTATCTACTTTAGCAGGTGATTCGGCGCTGCGGTATGCGCTGGCGAGCCCGAATGTGAGATGCAAACGATTTCAGTGAGCAGATGGCACATTTTGCGTCCATCCCCTCACGTAATGGTAGGCAGCAGCGACGAGGTGGCGATTGGTGTCAAACGTTCAGTGCGTTTTCGGCTAGAAGTCTGATGATGCATTTGGGTAGGTGTCCTGCGAGGAAGAGGGTCAGGGAAGAGCAAGTCGCTGTGAACACACTTGCGTAAATACTTACGGCGTTGCATGAAAGCACGAAGAACCCGTGGACCAGTTTGCACCGTGCTGCACATATCCGCGAGCCCGGAAGAAGGCGGAAGACACAGTACAGGCGGGAATTTCTAGGTTAGCATGATCAGCTGAGGTGTTTTGTCTCTGGGGTAAGTGCGCTATATGCGCGTGTCGCTAGTATTACTTCGATCTACCCTTCACGCAGTACGGACTTCGTAGCATGTGCCCACAATCATCAGATGCGGACGTCGTAAAGGGCTTCTGGCTTGTTTCCGCGATATTTATAGTTGTGGGCGTTTTAGATTATCGTTGGTATCGCAAATTCCGGATTTAACGACAATTTCCGTGCAGCCCGCTGCAGCATTTTTCTTCTGGCCGTCAGCTTTCGCTTTCTTTATTTGCGCTGGCTAAATTTTGCTGAGTCTGCTGATCGGAGTGTCTGGCGTTTTTGCCGGAGCGGTGAGGACCTGCGTGTCTGAGGCACGCTGCGTTATGCAGTTGGTATGCATGCGTCTGGCTACGCGGTGTGGCGAAGCCTTCACTAGCGCTGCGACCGCACGTTGGTCCGTTCAGGAAGTGCGCCCCTAGAGGATAAGCCATTTTATCGCCGCTCGTGTAGGTATTGCTAGGTTTTAATCTGCTCGGCAGTAGGCATGGATGCTCCGGTGCATGCGGATAGATGCATGAGGTTGCTGTGTGAGGAAGCGCCCAAGTTGATTTGGCTTACACAATTTTTCTTGTCGGTATCTAGCGGGGCAGCTCTTTCGGCGCTGCGACGGGGGTTTGCGAGTCAGAAGATCACGTTGCAAACGAATTCAGTGACCTGATAACGCCGTAGGCGTGCGGTGCACTGCGTTGTAGGAGGAGGCAGCATCGACGAGGCGGTGATTTGTGTGAAGCGTTCAGTAGCATTGAGGACCAGCTCGGCGATGCATGATAGTAGGCGTCCCGCGAGGATGGGGACTAGCGGAGGTCGGGCAGCAGCTACTTGTGTAATATCTGCAGGCGACTAAGCGAAGAATGCTGGGGGCGTTGTTGATTGTGAAGCTAGTCGGTATCGTGAGGAAAAGTCTAGACAGTGGTTCAGGCTGGAGGGGCTGGTTGGGCGACATTGGTTAGCTCATTTGGG
>NW_024015637.1:0-3210 GCF_000499745.2 Eimeria mitis
TCAGCGTCAGTCCGCTGGGTACTCGATCCACCGTGGTGACCAGTCAATAGCGTTGGTCCTGCACTTCCAAATAGATATTCGGCTGACTGTGGCGAGGTGGTTGGTAATCCGTATGGGGTAGTATGCCTACTGTCGCCGCTGCTGTTTCCCTTCTTTTGTATTTGTACAAGCAGCGTCGATCTTAGCTCAATCATGGGAACGCGCACTGAAACGCGTGGCTCGCCGACGGAAGAAGCACCATCATGACCTGCAACCGTAGTGCTGCCACACATGTTCGAAGCACTGGGTTTCTGGTCTTCTGTGTCTGACAGCCGGCGGCTGTCATATCTCTCCCCCAGCACTTTCCTATGTTGTCGGGCGCATAGTGCGATCAGCAACACAACTGCTGCAACGGATATTACTGCTGTAAGTAACGTTAATTCACACACACCTGAACGCCATGCCCATAATGCATAGTTGCGAAGCAGCGGGCGCCCGATACTCCTCATTCCTGCATACGTATGGGGAATTCCCTCATCTACATTAGCACCACGGACAGAAAACACGCATTTTGGCATAGATTCGCCAGCATGATCACCCGACAGCTGCATTCTTGCACGTAAATAGTCAGTCCTCCTCTCATCGATACAGGCAATTAATACGAGGCTGTATGGGAGACTCCAGAGCTTTCGTCCATCTAGATGCTCCGACACACAAAATGAAGCCTTGAAAATCTTGGTAGTGGTGCATCTGCCTTTGTTCTGACCAACATACTTCCCGGTGAAAAACCTCCCCCCACGTCGTCGCCCTTGCAAAGTTTGTCGCAGTCTGGCCTCTCCCCGTCTCCAGAGCTTTGATCGGCAATAGATCCTAAATGACCGAGCAAGCGAAAAAAATTCGCACAGCGACTTTTGGACAAAACGTCCACTGACCAAGTGTGTGTTACTCCCTCCGCAGCCGAATCGACGTGGAACTCGCGATGTGGACTGGATGACAGCCAGGAACGGCGTGGTCTTCCCCCCTAATAAGGCCTAGTAAGCTATTTGCACAAGCTGTGTTTGTGGTTGTTGGTGTGGTCGCGGTGAATATGCGCGCTGCCCCTTCAAGCCGATTGCGAAACCAACATGTCCTCTCTAGTCTTCCCCATGCGCTCTGCTGAGAGGCAGTGTTTCTCCCACAAAGCATTCAGTAGCTACAGTGTATGACTCTAAAAGGTAATTATATATTTCGGTGAATAAGAAATAGGCAGTACCACGCTTAGTTCGACGAGCACCTGAGCCCACAACTGGCTCGTCGTCGCTCATGCACCTCGGAGACTGCTCATGGAACACTTCAGGCAAAATATGAACAGGTGAGACATAAAATAAAGCAACACACTGAGTTGACTGCAACTAAAATATCTTGTGTCGATGTTTCAAGGTGTTTGTGGAGCGTCGATTCATACGCTGGGCATTTCCGTATTGCGTAATTAGAGTCTTTAAGAAGAAGGAATGAATCAGGATTATGCTAAACTCCATGATGATTTTAGCAAAATATAGGTTTAAAACAGCTAGTGCTACCCCGTGCTCCACGGCTGACTGGGTTGTCTCCACGAAGAAAATGCGCTTCAGTGAACTCAGAAGTGGACCTTCGCCAGTGGTCAGAGACGGCTTTGGTGCTTGCCCGCTATCCTGTAGCTCAATTCCTATACTGACCCCCGAGTCCTCTGACAGTATTGCAGTGGCCTTGTTCCAACGAGCAAGGATGGATTTGTCTCGCAGTGGACAATCGCGGGATCTTTTCCAACAATTTGTCACGCTTTGAACCTGCCGCAGCGAGATGAACCCGTGCAACGAACACAGCTTGAGGTGTCGTAACACTAGTTCCAATCAAAGAAGGCTTATTTAGAACTTTACGTCGGAGCCGACTCCCTTTCCCACCTGAAAGCATAGAGAGGCAGAGCCCATTGTGATGGCTTGGGGGTCAGCAGGGCACCTCCAGGTTAGCTGGAGAGATATGCAAACTATGAGCAGTCAACTTATGCTTGTATATATGTATATTATATTACAGCAATTCAGTTGAAATAGGGAAAGAGTCGTTTGGCCAATTAAGTCCTAATAAGAATTTTCTATGACATGAAAAATGATAGTCATACAGCCATCACCTAGAGGGTCGCCAGTCGTCTGTCGAATGAACTGAACCGATAGAATTAGAAGAGATATAAACAAATGAAATCGAAAAGTCTTAGTTTTGAGGAAATAATCCGAAGAGCAAGTGAAGTTCTGCTAGGGCACCGCCGAATGCCCATCCACCGGAGAGCCTATGGTGAATCCGTAGTCTGTCTCGCGTCCCCATGATACCATTGGGTCCGGTCGACGTCGACAAACATTACGTTGTGTAGCACCGGATTAGGGGAATAGGACTGCTCCGCGATACCCGTCTGTCTCTATTCTGTTACTAATCTGTCAGCATATTCTAGTTAGAGTACGAGTAGAATACGTTATGGACAGGCTCACACAGTATGACTTCACCGTGAAGTAGAACAAGGGTATCACCAACGTGGCCGCCAACGCACTCACCGGATGCCCTACAGGTCAGGCATAATGTTCTGCGGCAGGCATAATGTTCTGCAACTGCACTTCTCTGTGATGATTCCCGCTTTCTCTCCAAATTGCGTTCCTCTTATTCCTTAGATACTCATGCAGCTGCACTCCTAGCTAAGCTCAAAAATGGGCGACAGATCAAGCACTACAGCATCGATGGCGATCGCCTGTGGTACCAGACGAAGCGTGGTGTTCATAGATTGTCCGTTCTAGCCTCGCTTCGCACAGAAGTTCTACGCAAAATGCATGACTATCCTTTAGCAGGTCATGGTAGGGTCAATACAACGGTGGAGCGTGCCGCCAGGTCCTTCTGGTGGCCTACGATGTGCCTCTCAGTCGAAGAATGCCTCATCTTTTGTCCTGAATGCCAGCAGCAAATGCCGCGAAACACCCTCAAACCTGGATTCTTGCTCAGCTTACCTATTCCCGATAGGATCTAGACGGACATCTCCATGGATTTCATAGTGGGCTTACCACGCGCCAGAGGCCATGATAGTATATATGTCGTGGTGGACCCGCTTAGCAAAGATGCTCATTTTATTCCATTGCCGAGCACGGTCACAGCAGAAGGAGTTGCCAAACTGTTCATTAATCATGTATGGAAGCTCCACAGGCTCCCCAAAAGCATCATTACCGACAGGGATCCGAC
>NW_024015638.1:0-3209 GCF_000499745.2 Eimeria mitis
TGATGGGGAGGATTTCAGCCTTGTGTTGGTCAAAAGTAAATGCATTGGAGGCGATGAGTTGTGCTGGTTGTTCAGTGGAGCTTGGAAGCGAAGAAGTCCTTCCAGGGGGCTTCGATGAATGGCTCCAACCCAGTTTTGCAAGTATCACTGTTTGTACATTTGGACTTAGGATGTCTGCATCGGTTGCTTTTATGCAGGGGAAGATCCTGTGTGCCTCGACGAAATCAACGCTGCTCGCGAAGCCGCTGGACTGGCACACTTCAAAGTGGCAACACAGGAAGAACACAAGTTGCCTAAAACTGAGACAGACCAGGACGAAGGGCAAAATACTACATGGAATCCTGTTTGTGACGCTCTGATAGCAGTAAGTGTCTTCCCATATGGCCTTCGAACTTCGACCTCGTATTCAATATTTCATGCTGTCGCACTTCTTCGTCCGTGCTTTTTTCATTTCAGGAGAACTCAGAAGCGCTAGAAGAAAGCACAGAAGGATTTAAAAGTGGTACATACGCCTACATGGCCTTGGAATCGGAAACGCCCGACTGCGCCGCCGCAGTGAGCCACTGGAAGGACGCCGCCAGCAACTTCACTACAATCCCTCCGGCAAAGAATAAAGAAACGGAACTCTACGACAAACAACATAACGTCTCCTTCATTGCTCTGTACAACCCTTCAAACGATGCCGCTGCTGACTGCCGCGTCGTTACCTGCACTCTACCAGCAACTTCTAACCCCGGACCAGCCAACTTCCGGAACACTGCGAAAGAGAAGAAAGGCTATGCTCTACTGTGCATGACCACACCGGAAGCACTCAACGAGGATGCAGGTCCCTTCAAGTAAGTTGGCAATCAATTTTTGCAGAACGACAGTTGGCTACAGAGCTGGGCTTGTGGATGCGAATACAGTCTTGTGTGTTGTTCATCTGTTGGCGAATTGCGCTCAGCGAAGAGCAGTGGAAGAAGATCAAGGCATCCATCACAGGTTCTGCCTCTGCTGTTGCCCCGAGTCTGCTTGCCGTTGCTATTGCGGCCCTCGGCTTGGTTGTCTTTTAAGGCAGTGATCTCTCCGTGGCACCCGGCGGTTGCTGATGCTGTTCAACCAATGCCGCGCTCCGCAGTGTCTTATTCACATTTTCCTTCCTTCAGAACAGAGGCTCTGACTGGCGTGTACAGCTTACGCAGATCTATGCTTCCCGCTGCATCCACAGGACTGCGGCCATAGAAAGCTTCCAAGACACGCCCTATATACTCTTGCCTGTGCCTGTGGGATTTACGCTGCATGCGCCGCTAGTTAAGAGCCTTCGCAGCCTTTTTTATTTCTACGGGCAGCAAATGCTTGGTTGCCTCGGGTGCTTCTGTGGCACTGTCATGAGTCTTAGGTACTTCTTCCTTTTTACTGGTTTTATCGACCGGCATTATCACTCTCAGGCCATCCACACAGCCACCTTGTGCACCGGTGCGTGCTTGCGCAGATGTTTTCGCACATTTGTGCATACATACCGCCCTGCCCTACATGCGTGCGCGTTGCAGTAAGTCTAGGGACCGGCCGCAGTTCGCACTTTTTAGGCTGGCGAAGTACTGAGCGGAAGCTGAGGAGTTTGATAGGAATGTTGCTGCCTTTAGCATTTTCCCTTTCTATATTCGGGCGCACAAGCCTTGAGAGCATCGACGCAGGGCAACACCCGTCGATGAAGGGGCACCATGCAACACCCCGGTCACGGCCGAGAGGGGCGAGCCACAGTCTCGAGGCAAGTTATACTAATAAAATTCATACATGGCTCACGTGCCTTATAAGGAATTTGTGCATTGACAGGACAACATTAGTCGAGCACAAGGGACCTCGGCCCTCAGTATCCCCGATTCAGCCAGGATGCCAGGGATTTTGCGCTGGCGTTTCACGTCGCGTTCGGCGGCGCTAGGGGGCCCTGTGCAGACAATAATTATTGAAATACCTCATTGAAGTATTTTTAACAACGCTAGTGTTGTAAACTCAACTCCAGCACATAAGCACAACGACTCCACGCCGGGCCGGATGGGCCAGCCGTAGTCCGCTCCCTCGCCACCTCCTCCTGCACACACACTGCATAGCATATTGTTACGTCTGTTCTTGAAGCCCCTCAAAGCTTTCCCATTCCTCCTGTTTTCATTTTCACACATTCAACTTCAACACCGAAAACATGGCGGCCCTTAAGCTTTTTTCGCTCGCCTCTGCGTCTGCGCTTCTGATGGCCGACGCCGTCCATCAAACGCCAAAACAAACTCCATTGACAGCGAGAACAGTATCCTCAACATACACTGTAAATCTTGGTATGTCGGCAAATACTTGCATGCTCGGGGGGGGTTCAGCCTTGTGGTGGTCCAAATTAAATGCGTTGATGGCGGTGAGTTGTGCTGTAGGTTCAGTGGCGCTTGAAACGGAAGAAGTCCTCCAAAGGGCAACAAATGGTTCCAACTCACTCTTGAAAGCATCCGTTTTTGTACATTTTTGCTTAGGATGCCTGCATCGTTCGTTGTTCTGCAGGGGAGACTGGTGTGTGCCTCGACGAAATCAACGATGCACGCCAAGCCGCTGGACTCGAACACTTCAAAACGCCCAGCGCAGAAGTAACGTGGCCTAAAACTAGCGCGGCGAAAGCGGAGCAGCCAAGTAGTGCCTGGAATCCTGTTTGTGAAGCTCTGATAGCAGTGAGTGTCCTTCATTGTGACTTTCGTCCTTCGGCGTCCTACCCATAGTTCATGTTGGCTCATTCATTCATCCGTGCTTTTTTCGTTTCAGGAGGAATCAGAAGAAGGAGAACCTGGCGCATATGCAACTGAATTTCAAAGTGGCACATACGCCTTCATGGCCTTGGAATCGGAGACGCCCGACTGTGCCGCCGCAGTGAAGCACTGGAAGGACGCCGCCAGCAACTTCACTACAATCCCTCCGGCGAAGAATAAAGAACCGAAACTCTACGAGAAACAGCAGAACGTTTCCCTTATTGCTCTGTACAACCCTTCAGACAATGCCGCTATTGACTGCCGGGTTGTGACCTGCACTCTACCAGGTTCCGAACCGTCAACGTCCAACATCCGGAGCGCTGAGAAAGACAAGCATGGCTATGCTCTACTGTGCATGACCACACCTGATGCACTTGAAGGCGAGGATGCTCCCTTCGAGTAAGTTGGCAACCATTTCCTGCAAAGCAATAGCTGTGCACAGGGCTGGGC
>NW_024015640.1:0-3200 GCF_000499745.2 Eimeria mitis
TATATATATATATATATATATACTTTCGCTCTACTGCAGCACACTATACTCTTCTGTTAAGGAAAATCTCTCATCTCTACCGCCCTTGCGTCTGTCTCTGTGCCTGTCTCTGTCTCTCTGTCCCTCTGTCTCTCTCCCTCTGTCTCTATCTATGTCTCTCTCTTTCTCTCTCTCTGTCTCTGTTTCTCTCCTCTTCTCTCTCTGCCCTTCTCTGTAGATATCTGTCTCCTCAGCATCCTTGTTCTATGCCTGTCTCCTCTGTGTGTCTCCTTAACAAATTTTATAAGGGCCCAGGGGGCAGTGTGTCTCCTCAGCAACAAAAGCTGGGGGGCCCCCTGGGGGCCCCCATGGGGGCCCCCCTGGGGGCCCCCCTGGGGTGTACCTGCCCCCAAGTGTCTCCTCCTGTCTCCTCCTGTCTCCTCCCCCTTACAGTCTCTCAGCCTGCATGCCTCGGCTGTATTGAGCTGCGAGTTTGCTGCTGCACTGCGCTGTGTCACGCTGCAGCAGCAGGGGTATCCATGAGCTGCAGTGTGTTTCTGTGGTGGGGTTGTATATATTGTCTCTATATCTGTCTCTTTTTTTTTTTTTTTTCTCTTTTTCTGTAGACCCCCAAATTATTTATTTCCTTTTCTTTTTGCTTTCTTTCCCGCTATTCTCCTGCGTGCAGCTGTATTTGTTTTTTTTTTTATAAACCCTTTCTGTCTTCTTGGTTTGTGTGGGGCCCTCTTGGGGCCCCCCAATACACCCTGCTGCTTCGGCTTAAAACTACGACCATGGTTGGGGACAGCTGTCTCCTTGTTTTGTTGCATCCCCAGTAACCACTCATCGAAATCTTCTTCTGCTTCTTTGATATTTATATTTTTATTTATATTTTTATTTTTAATATTTTTTCTGTCTTTTTTCCACTCTTCAATTGCTTTGAGTTGTATATTTCTTTGTCTATATTCTTCTTGTTCTCTAACAATTTTATTACCACTTAATTTATTAAACTTTTTATTATAATTACGATTCATCTTCTCTATAAACTGCTGCTGCTGCTGCTGCTCCTCCTCTATACGAGCTCTTATTCTCCCCATCTGTTGGTCTGTCTTCAGCATCTCAGCCAAAAAATCCTCGGGGCGAGTAAACTGCAGCCCCAGCGCCCGCAGCCGGGCCAACGCAATAGGTACTGTGTGCTGCACCTGCTGCACGCTGCAGCAGCAACAGCAGCAGCAGCAGCAACAGCAGCAACAGCAGCAGCAGCAACAGTAGCAGAAGCAGCAACAGCAGCGGCAGCAGCAGCAGCAACAGTAGCAGCAGCAGCAACAGCAGCAGCAGACACAATAGCAACAGCAGTAGCAGCAGCAGCAACAGCAGCAGCAGTAGCAGCAGCAGCAACAGCAGCAGCAGTAGCAGCAGCAGCAACAGCAGCAGCAGACACAATAGCAACAGCAGCAAATGTTTTATTGTATTGAAGGAGAAATAGTACACTGTTGTTATTTTTATAGAGATGCATAAGCAAGAGGAGACAGCAACACACAAACACACAAACATATATAAACATAAATACAAACACAACACACATAAAAATACAGAGACAAACAAAGAAACAATAACCAACGGAGACAGAGGAGACAGAGAGAGAAAAGGATAGGAGACAAACGAAAAGATAAGAGACAAAAGGGGACAGCAGAGAAACACAGACAGAAGAGACAGCAGGAGAGAAGAGACACTAATACACAGAATATACAAAGGGAGGGAGAGAAGAGACAGACATAGGCAGAGGAGACAGAAAAGAAACAGAGACAGAAAAGAAAAAAGTAAAAAACACACAGAAGAGAAACACAGACAAAGGAGACAAACGAAGAGAGAGGAGACAGACACAGCCTACAAGGAACAGAAGAGAAGGAGAAGAGAAAGAAAAGGAGACAGAAAAGGAGAAAGAAAGGGAGACAGAAAAGGAAACAGAAAAGGAGACAGAAGAAGGGAGGCATAAGAAAGTATACAGAAAAGGAGGCAGAAAAGGAGACAGAAGAGGAGAGAGAGAAAAAGGAGACAGAAAAGGAAACAGAAAAGGAGACAGAAAAGGAGACAGAAAAGGAGACAGGAGACAGAAGAAAGGATACAGAAAAGGAGACAGAAGCAAGGATAAAGAAAAGGAGACAGAAAAAAGGGGAGCAGCATAGAAGGAGACGCACAAGAAAGCTTCTCTTTTTATATCGTCAGCAACACCGATTGTCTCCTTTTGCTTCTGCTGCTGCTGCTGCTGCTGCTGCTGCTGCTTGTCTCCTCCCCCCCCCAGTGTGGGGTCCGCTACTATCGCCAGTGTCTCCACAAAGGGCACGCGCCGCATCCCGGGCGGGGGCTCATACTTCAGCTCCTCCAGCTTCTGCAGCAAACCTGAAACACACCAGCAGCAGCAGCAGCAGCATAAGGACACACTGCAGCAACACATCACCCAGCAGCAAACGCTGCAGCAACAAATGCAGCAGCTGCTGCTGCTGCTGCAGTTGAAGCTGCAGCAACAGGTCCAGCACACGCTGTAGCAGAAGATGCAGCAGGAGACGCAGCAGCAGCTGCTGCAGCAGAAGCTGCAGCAGCAGATACGCTGCAGCCCGGCGATCCCCAGGTGTCTCTTACCCTCTTCGTCGCAGATAGGCCGTTCTTCTTCTGTCTCCATCCTCGCTGCTTCTGCTGCTGCTTTCTTTATGGGTTTAATTGCTGCAGCAGCAAACATAAACAGCAGCAGCAGCAGCAGCAACAGCAGCACCATTTACATATACGAAGAAGACATGCATGCATACAAGGGCCCATGCAGCGAGGTGTACAGACACCCCAGACCCCTGTTCTTAGTCACGAGGCTACAGGGCCCCTGAGGGGGCCCCCAGGGTTGCTTATGGGCCCCTAAGGGGCCCCCCTTTCTCTGTGTTGTCCCCTTGGGACCCCCTTGGGGGCCCCTATGGGGGCCCCCCCCCAAGGGCCCTGAGGGGGCCCCTTGGGGGCCCCCATGTTGCCCCTCTCTTGTCTGTGTTGCTGGCCCCCTTACCGCTGCTGAGCAGACGCTCGTGCGGCTGCAGCTCATAGCCGAGCTCCTTCAGCCTTTTTATATCTTCTGTGTCTGCGTCGCTCTGTGGCTCTTCTCCACTGCTTTGGCAGTTGTCTTCACTCGAGGCTTCGCTGCCGTCTTCAAACGAAGTACTAGACCCTATGGGGGGGCCCCC
>NW_024015641.1:0-3199 GCF_000499745.2 Eimeria mitis
CCTTTCCCCGAAAATTTGTGCAAATGCATCTGCATCCCCTTGTTCTGTACAACGTAGCCCCCGTGAAGTGGCATCCACAAGCACTGCTTAGGAGCTGCTTCGTAAAGGTGTCCCGCAGATGCACGTAATCGCTGTCGTTAAATTTGGTAATATATGGGAAGTCAATCAGAGCTTGACGCGACCTCAACCTACACTTTTCACACATCCGTGTACTACGCCTACAATATGGCGTTTCCTGTGGCCTGTAGCTACTGTACAACCCCCGCAGCCACTCCACATATCCGTTAGGCACCTCATGTTGCACGCGAAGAGTGCAAGCCGCCAAATCTTGAAAATTGTGCTCGTATCACACAATGCACTAGAAGAGAATCCACACATTCGACAACACGTTTTGCGCTTGCGTCCAAACCAGTGATATGCACTTCTGCCCAAATTTGATGGAAACTAGTCAGCTCCGTAGTAACAACACTGTGCATGTCGCTTCGATATCCATTGTTCTCAGATCATATCCGCGAGCACGGGAAGACTGTATAATTCTCGGACTAGGGCACTCATGCGAAGCGTATACGTGCACCTGATTAACGCAAGCTTATGATACGGAGCAAGAAGAGCGCCGCCAGAGGGATTCGTATCCAGCAAGGGTACAGTAGATTGCTTAGCACTGGAATTTCGGAGGCCCTATGTACTTTAAGTGGCTGCAGGAATCCGGGGTTCTCTTGCTGTCCATCCATCAGATAAGCAACCAAACCGTTCTCAGATATTGCACTGCCCGTCCTTCCCGTACTAGCGGCACTTCACAAATTCCCCAATCTGCGGAGATCGGAGCTGAGCAATTTTGCAGCAGCTCACCCTCGATTTTTGGACAGCGATCAATTCAAGCGCAGCCAGGCGATCGCCGACACGCAGCATGGATTCACCTGCGTGAGGTCAGTTCTGCTATTGCGTCGCTCATTCAGCAAATAAGCTCCCCCCGACCTTCAATCGCAAGCAATCGCGACGAAGCGCACTCCAGCAGCAGCATACACTTGTACACAAGAATGCATATTTGCGTCTGCCGTCGGAATGCCTTTTTACCGAGAACCAAGTAGGCGCATCCCTTGCCTACTCAAGCGTGGTTTTTTCAGCAGTTGAAAGTGGTTGATGCTCAAGTCAGCGAATCCAGAATTTTGTGTTCAAACAATGTGCGTACTTGCTGGGCCAATCCGCGCGTTGATGCAAAGGCATAGAAGGCTTCGCATGCATGTTAGTGCGCGCACACAGAATGCATAATCCCACCACTCGCACGCCTGCCCTTCACCGAGAACCCAGCCAGATACTCACTATAATCGTTTTTTCCAGATGGAGTTGATTTCATCCAGTGTGAGCTAACCAAATGCATGGAATTATGGAGGTGGATGCATGAGGATCCTGACTTGAATCGTTCCTCTTCGGAAGGGCAACAATAGTCCAAAATGCTCAAGAAGTGCTTGAAGCGCCATGCGCGTGCATATTTAGGGCCTGTTTCCCCCCTGCCTCTGCCTACAATGTGAGGGTGCTATGGACACTTTGCCGTGAGGTGTCGAGTTCGACACAAAAGCAATTACATAGTCATAAGTTCGTAAGCTGCGCCTACTGCCAAACTAGGACGGCGTGACGTCTCCCCAGGATCATGTCCTTGCGCGAAGCTTTCCGTTCTGTTTCTTGTGCTACCCAATAGCTACACCATGAGCAACGGGTTCTGCGTATCGTCTCGGTAGACCTGTGATAATTCACGCGCTTCGTGTTGGTGGCGCCGCCCGCGCAGCCCGCCATCCGCCATTTTCTTCACCGACAATTATCATTAAACATTGACAGGTCCATCGCCAATGCTAATAAATGTTCCAGACACGTTACCTTGCAGTCGCCTGATACCACGTACAGCAAGTATGCTGCCCCACCGACCCGGTGCGGGCATTAGTAATGTCAGTCTGGCAAACACAACTGGCGTCACCAAAACACCCCAGCTAAGTAAATCCTTAAAGAAGAACGAGTTGCCACTTCCACTACCAGTAACAATTCCACGCCAGTGTCTCGTAGGCATGAGCACATACAACCATGTGTGGTGCCATACAGCCTGAAACGCGGCACCCCCCAAAAGGGCCTTCAAAATATGAGTTTCCTTGGCGTGCCTCACATGGGTTATCAACTGTTCTAGTTGCTTTGTCCACCACACCTTTGCACCTCTGGCATATTACTGTGTGCATGGTTTCTGGCCAAAGCAGCAAGCGACGTAACACCAGAAAATGTTCTGACACTGAGGCAGTAGGCGAGTGCACGCACTCTACATGACCCCACGGTGCCCACTCGCCCAGGTCTGTTAGCGTGCAGCCAAATTGTGCGTATCACTCTGTCTGCGGAAGATAGATGATTTCAAACAGAGCGAACGAGCCAAGAGCAAGCGTAGTAGCCAAATTCCGGACGATGCAGCTGGGTGAACAGAGCCTCCATGTCGACTCGGTATTCTTGGAAATAGAGCGAAATCCGATATCCCAGACCTGCTCGAAGGATCGCGTGCGCGCAGCCCGATGGCATGCTTCACAACTGCCTCTTTCGTCTACGTTGAGATTTTATGAACAATTTGCCTTGAGGCGCCTATTTGAAACACAAATCAGTGATACATTCCTATGTTGCACATACTGCGAGTCCAAAGATATTGCCAAGCCAGAATGACTTGCCTAACCTAGTGGCTTGGCGCTCGTTCGTTTGTGGCACCCAATAGCTACACAATGACCCACACTT
Source organism: Eimeria mitis (assembly GCF_000499745.2). NCBI lineage: Eukaryota > Apicomplexa > Conoidasida > Eucoccidiorida > Eimeriidae > Eimeria > Eimeria mitis. Next base: position 2,758 of record NW_024015641.1, read on the forward strand.
TTTGCAATAATTCGTGCAAACATCATGAGCTTCTACCCATTTTTGGTAAAGCGGCTCGCCTGCAGATGCACGTCGATGCCTTCCGTCATACTGCCCAAAGCCTCATAGTGCTCAGACCAGCCAAGATCAGTATGTTTTTTACCAGTGGAAGACTTCCTTGGCAAACCAACGCACCATTGTAACATATATATCTTACAAACTGGAGCACACCAGTACCCTAATTGGTTCAAGAGCATGAATTCGCTTTGCACCCTGACACGCAACACGCTGCAGACTGTGCTGGTTGCTCAACGCACAGCACTTATATACGTCTTGCTCCTAATATGTGCATCGCTTCTGGCCAGCGCAGCAAGCAATCGAAACGCCAGACAAAGCTGTTTCGTACCGACGCATGCCACGAGCGCCCCAAAATTTCTAACCACACGAGACTCACACATGCAGG
>NW_024015642.1:0-3193 GCF_000499745.2 Eimeria mitis
TAGAATAGCGGATCGCATGTGTGCATGCGTGCAGAAGCGAACTGCTTAGTTCGTTTGCTACTCCTTTCTCCGTGGCTTTGGAGCATTTGCTATGTAGCTCAGGTTGACTTGCTAGCTTGATGTGCAGGACGTGGTGACGTGCATGGCAAGTGAACGGGTGTGGCTGAATTGCGAGGGTGCGGCAAGGGCAATTGCACGAAATAACGCTTCCCCTGAGCTTTGCATGTTTCCAGAATAAGGGGATTTGTCGTTTTGTTTTTATCAGCGAAAAGACGTTGAATGGTGATATGCACGTGGTCGGTTGCACATAGCTACGGAAATTTGGCTTGCTAACCGGCGGAACCCTTCCCTCTGCTGTTGTTCCATTGCGGCGCCAGCGGTGTCTGCTGTTGGCGGCTGCAATAGCCGTTATTCTGGGATGTGTGCGCATAGGACTGGGTGCAGTGGATGCGCCACAGCCTCATCCGTGTAGGATCGGATTGCGCGGGGTGTGGGTCGGCTGCTGAAAGTGCGGTGTGCGCCTAGGGGACCACCCCGCCATTAAGCGTTGGGGAGCACGCTGCGTGTGGGCTTGTCAAGAATGTGTGTTGTTGATTTGCGAGCATTCCGGAGTATTGCGAGGCTGGCGGCGACAGGAATCGCCGACGACGCGTGTGTAAAATATTGGCAGCTGCGAACTAGGGAGTGATTGCGCCGCGTATTTCAGTGGGGCGCTTGCACGAGCGTGCTTGGGGAGCAGTTGGACGGGCCACTCAGTGGCGGGCATTGTTGAATCCCCGTAAATGAAGCGTTTGGCTTGAGATGAACGGCAGGCTAGATGTTTGCAGAAGCTAAGCAAACAGCTTTTTTTTTGTTTTGAGGCCCTTGTCGTTGATTCATTTGGTGCATTTGCTAAAAAATGCACGGCCAGTAGATTGTGTGCCNTTTTGAGGCCCTTGTCGTTGATTCATTTGGTGCATTTGCTAAAAAATGCACGGCCAGTAGATTGTGTGCCACTTGGGTCTTGGGGCCTAAGTACGTGGTATGGCATCATGTCAGTTTCCTTTTGGCCATTACATAATGCGGTGCATTTACGCAGTGGAAGCGCTGCTGAATCAGTTTGTACGTGGGTGTTGGGTGTCTGCTGTGTTGCTTGTTTCAGTGTAGTATGATCTGGCGGTGTGTATGTGTCATAGGCTCACCTAGGCGCTGGCAGATGTCGCTTTGTCTCTCCTGGTGTGCTCCTGGTGTGCGATAAAGAAGAGGTAGGCATGTGAGCATATTGCCGTGTTGTGTAGGTGTTTCCGGCCAGTCCTGCTGTAAGAGAGCTGTCAACAGACTGGCCTGTTCATATGGTCCTGTAGCATGCTGCATAGGCCATGCGTCCCTCGAGCATAGTCCTTGCATGGTGGTACATGCTCACAGGTTCCGCACAGAGGCTCCTCGAACACATGCAGTTTTTCGGCATTAGTCCAGTACTGGCGGGTTGACCGTGGCAGATGTTGTTAAAGCACTTATAAAGTAGACGTAACGGACGGCGGGTGTGGAAAGGGGCGAAGCATAGTCTTGCGGCATCTATCGGGNAGCTCTAAAGTACAGCCTAGTAGGGTGAAGATGCTGCGCTACCTTTACGAATGTGTTCCGTTATAGAAGGTCGACCTGTGTAGGCACATGACAAGCCATGAACCTATAGGGATGGGTGCTGGTTTTGCTAGATTTTTGGTACTCGCCATTGTACGTCTGACAGGACTGCGGTGACAGCATTCAATTCCTGCTGAGCTTGTCTACTGTTATATGGTTGGTGTTGGCTAAAACAGTGCAGGACCGTGGTGGGGTATTTATGGTATGTCATCTTTTCGTGTTCTAGCTCGTGCGTTGGTGGGAGTGGAAGAAAGCAGCTGTGTTGGGCAGGTGTCAGTGGGCGACGTAACCTGGAAAAATATTAGGGAACTGCGAGGGCTTCGTGTTACTTTAGTTCGAATATGTGCCATATAGTTGGGCTGAAAAGAATATGGGTAAAGCGCTGTTTAGTCGCCCTGCTTTATTTTGAGTGAATGGAGTGGACAAGGTGTTTTGTGACTCATGCTGGTGGGGCAATGCGCGACAGGGAACGACCAGATACGTCACGGCAAAATGATCAGTATGGCTTGCTTGGATACCGGCGCCCCTTCCTCTAAGATGCTGTTCATGTGTGCACGAAAGGTGTGATAGCCTGCGGTTGAGACGTGGCGGCATGTCTTCTGCATAAACGGCAGCGGGACGCTAGTTGATTAGGCTGTTTCTAGGTTCGGCGGTGTGCGGCGAATTTGCCTTTCATTGATTGAGCGTGGTTTACTACTTTTGTTTTATAGCTGCACAATGCTCTACGGGGGTGGTAGACACTGGAATAGGCTGGCACGTGGCGAATTGGTATGTGGCAGTACATCCATAAGCTTGAAGACTTGATGCCTAGCTCGGACCCGTGCAGCTAAGGCATCGTACCTGGTGGTGTTGGTATGCTGGTTCGTTTGGCTTAGTGCTGATACGTGGACAGTTTACAGGACTTGAGCTTTGAGTGAGCCAATCGTGGGGCAAGCCTTTTTGCCAGTAACTGTCACATGGTGCTGTTGGATTAACTGGAACCCNGTGAGCCAATCGTGGGGCAAGCCTTTTTGCCAGTAACTGTCACATGGTGCTGTTGGATTAACTGGAACCCTGGTGGAATTACACATCTAGGGTGTCATCGCGTTGAGTGTGTGCAAGGTTGCCTGTGATGGGTTGGAAGCAACAACGTGATTTCGATGTACTAAACTAGGAAACGTTCAAACGTGGCATTGTTGAACGCCGACGCGAGCGATGAGTGCGCTTTAGGGCTGAAATCCATGTCTGTCTGCGTTGGTGGTGAATAGTGCGTTAGGGTGCTCTAGGTGCGCCATAGCCTCATACGTGCAATATTGAGCTGTTGGCGACAGGTCACAGGCTTAGTTTCTTTGCGGGATGCAGTTCCTTTAGTCTCACTGTCGTCGCCATCGCGTTGAGGGTATGCAATGTTGATTGTGATAAGTTGGAAGTAGCCCCGGAATCCTGACGTTGGCCCCGATGTGCACTGAAGGGGTGTAGGTATTTCAATGAGCTAGGTGTCAGGGCATTTCCGTTTGAACGGTCTATCTCATCCGGCTGGATGATCGTAATGAACCCATTGATGTAGCGTGTTTCCGAAGCGTTTTATCGCTCA
>NW_024015643.1:0-3193 GCF_000499745.2 Eimeria mitis
CTACACGCGCAGACCTGCTGATGTGCCTGCAGCGGGAGCCCCCTAAAGCGGAGTTGCTGCAGCAGGCGGCGGCAGAGAGAGAAGCTTCAAGGCCCTCTGTGCTCTCTAGCCAGCGAATGTATCAGCGAGAAATGCTGCTCTCCTGCTGCGGAGAGGGTCCTCACAGCTGCAGCTGATGATGAAGTGGCGCTCAACCCACAACAAGAAGGGAAGGGGGGAACAGCTTCCGGCCTTCCTGAGTAACGAAAACACCTCGCTAAAGTCACGTTGCTTCGTTTCAAGTATATGTTCAAATTTAATACAATTAAATTCAATTTCATCAAGTGCTGTGGAAGAAACTGAAAACTCACTAAGTCCGCCTCCGCCACCAGCCCGTAGGCCACTAGGGCCTGTGATGGGTTGTCTGGGTGGTCTACGTGTTCAACACTTCATAAGAATGATTGAAAATAATTTTACTTCTTTAACAATGTATATTGTGCAACTTTCTGCAGTTATTATTACTCCTGATGCCACTCCTTCGCCTGCTTGCTATGCCGCAGCTGGCGTGTTTACGTATATACTATTGTCTGCCTGTCGGACCAGGCTGTGTGTGTAGTAGCAGCAGCAGGTGGATGGTGCAGCCTTTAGGGGACATTTCGTTCATGGTTTATTTTATATTTGAATAAATAATATCAATCAATTGCACTGTGCAAAATTTTATTCATGGATATTTCCTCCTTTTGAGTGAACCCCAACGCTGGCAACGTAAACACCGCGCGGTGAAGCGGGCCGGGTTCCTGAGATCGGAGGCCGAGATGCGTTTGCTTTCCGCTCTTGCAACTGAATTATGGTTTCGAAAGTATTTAAATTCAATTTCCGTTTTACCTTTCTTCAACTTTTGAATATTAAAAGAGAGCAGCGTCTGTTCCTCTCTAGCACGGCTTCTTGACTTGCGCCTCGGAGGTGCCTCTGCTCGAATCGACTTGAGGCGCCTTGCAACTCTTTACGACACCTTCGCAGAAACTTTATATATTTTCCACGCGTTTCTGCTTTCTAAATCTCAACGAGCTCTCTGTCTGCTCCTCATGCCTCTGCAACAGCTGCAGCAGTTGTAGCAGCTGTCCCTTGGTTGGTGCACTGGTTCCTGGTTTGCTGGCTGAGNCTGCAACAGCTGCAGCAGTTGTAGCAGCTGTCCCTTGGTTGGTGCACTGGTTCCTGGTTTGCTGGCTGAGGTTCTTTCTCCGTCATTTTGAGTCTTTTGCAGTGTATGTGCAGCTGATTGGTGTTTGCATCTGTGTGTGTGCATGTGCGTTGCGGGCGGGTGTACTGCGGGTTTCTGGTTTCCTCATCCTTGTATTTGGCGTCGGTGGTTTCTGAAGATGCCGCCTCGAGCAGTGGTTTGCAAGATGTGTGGGGGGGAGTTCTTCGCGCATTCGCTGCCTATACACCAGAAGACTTGTGCGGAGAAACAGCAGCACATATATCTGACTTGCCAGCACTGCGGGCTGGAAGTGCAGAAGTTGCAGCTCGACCAGCACCTTCAGAAGTGCCCCAAGCGAGTAACTCCTAAGCAGCGTGCCGGCGACAGCGGAGCCCATGGCGATGCTGCTGGTGTTGCTGCTGCTTCTGCTTTTGATTCCCAGGGGAGGCTGGAATGTGCTGTTTGCGGTCGTTGGTTTGCTGCAGACAGAATAGCAATCCATCAGGGGATATGTGAACGGCTATCATATAAACGACGACAGCCATTTGATTCATTTAAACAGCGAAGGTTTGACCCCCTTATACACCGAGCAGAAGAAAAAGTAGATGCAGCAGCACCAACAAAACGCGGTGGTGACAGACTTGCTGCTGCTGCTGCTGCTCGTCGGCCTGGCCCTGCTGCAGCTGATATTCGTGATGCTGCTGCTTCTCGGTTTCCTGCTGCTGCGGATACCCGCCCAGCTGCTTCTCCCCGTACACGTGGCTCTCGCCCAGCTGCTCGTGCTACTGGCGCTGGTCGTCCTGTTCCTACCGCAGCACAAGCAGCCCCTCGCCGGCCAGCAGCAGGCCCCCTTCGCCCCAGCGCGGGTGCAAGCGTGGGTATGGGGCGGGGCGGCGGTGCGGGGCGGTTGCCAGGAAGAGGAGGGGGNCCAGCGCGGGTGCAAGCGTGGGTATGGGGCGGGGCGGCGGTGCGGGGCGGTTGCCAGGAAGAGGAGGGGGAGGGGGGGGGGCTATCTTAGAGACAAACATCTGCAGCCCAGATAACCCTTTGGCTTACCCAAACTACCCCTCGTAATGTATTCATACTCTTTAGGGGTTAGGGTTTACGGATTAGGGTTTAGGGTTTACGGCCGCTAGAGACGTCTGCAACTCAGGCAGCAACTCTCTACACCCAGGCTACCCCCGATGACTCAGTCACCCTCCTCAGGGTTAACGGTCTGCAGCAGCAGCAACAGCAGCAACAGCTGCAGCAACAGCTGCAGCAGCAGCTGCAGCAACAGCAGCAACGTGCTGTGCACCGCGCGGGGAGACGTCTGCTTCTTGCAGCATTCCGTAGCAACCCCAATGCGTCTAACGTTGTCTTTGTCTACTGTGTTTGCCTTTTGTTTTGGTTTATTTTATTCTTTTTTCTGTTTATTCATTCATTTATTCATTTACGTAATAAGTACACGCCCCGTGGCCTTCGTTCCCCTACAAGCACATCCGTAAACCCTAAACCCTAAACCCCGCTGTTTATATGTTTTTATTTTCTTTCTGAGAACCCACGCCTATATGGGCCGTCACACCGCCAAGTCTGCCCACCCCCACACCCAAACAAGCTTTTAAAAACACCGCAACCGCCCTACCACATTCTCTGCGCCCCTGGGGGCCCCCAGGGGCCCCCATAAGACTTTCTGAGGGTCTCCAGGGGCCCCCAGAAGGTCTTGGGGCCCCCTTATGGCTTCTGGGGCTCCTGGGGGCCCCCAGGGAACCCCAAAGGATTCCTAGGGGCCCGTGCACGAATCCTCTTAGGGTCCATAGGGCAGTATGAACAGACCCAAGGGAATCCTAGGGCCCCTATGGCCCCCGTAGGGGCCCCTGAAGACATTTTCGAGGCCCCCGAGGCCCCCCCAGATGCCTGCGGGGGCCCACGCAGTTTCGTTAGGACCCATGAGGACGCCTGTTGGCCCCCTGTATAGTTGTAAGGGCCCCCAAACCGCCATAGGGGGGCCCCTGAAGAGCTCCAGGGGCCCCT
>NW_024015644.1:0-3192 GCF_000499745.2 Eimeria mitis
TCCTGTGGGATCGTCGCACACTTCTGGGAAGGTCACTTCACTTCCCTTTCCACTGGACAGCACGTGCTCGCCAGCTCAACACGCCTCCCACCTCAGCCGCCTGCCTACACACCCCTGAAATACGAACCCCCGATCCAGCTTCGGCAAGCAACTGGCCAGCAGACAGTGTATGTTCTTGCCAATGGCTGCCCTTGCGACACTCCAAAAAGCACACACGCAATCCCTTAGTAACAGGCGCAATTCAAAAACGAACGTAACAGAGTTTCTCACGGAGCCTGCACTGGTGAATCAGGGAAAGTCATGTAGCACTGCTGCGCAGGGCCTCCACAGGTCCATGCGGGAGCCATGCTTGCCACGGTGCTTGGTTCGTGTCTCTTTGGAGCGACGTTTCTCTGCCCAGGCGCGCTTCCACAGTAAAAATGCCTACCGCCTGTAGAGAGCACGCGCGTGCACCATGGGAAACATCTCGGGCGCACCGCAGACGGAAACGGTAGCTATTAGGGGCGCATACAGGTAAACCGCAAAACCTCCAAAGATGCTGCATGTGTAGTTGCCGCCTTGCACACAACGTCCTTGGAACGGCTCAGCTACAGTAGGCGACATTGGCATGTGTGAGCGGCTGCACCATCGCGCCTCTGCGTGAGCGGCTGGAGCATTCCGCTCACGCAGAAGCAGCTTTTCAAGCGTGCGTAAATTTCTNGCGTGCGTGAAGACGCGGCCCACCCAGTTTCGCCGCTGAGCTGGGGAAGCAGACGCCGCCGCCTCGCGCAACCGAGAGTCTCGTTGTCAACAAACCAATGGATCGGCAAGAATCGACGATCACCTCCACGTCCGTTTTAATCATTTCAGTCCCGGCATCGTGAAGGACCCTGATTACGTTGCTTTAAAAAAAGCATATGCTTCGGTGCACAGCATGCTGCTTGGTGCTCTGACTGTCCAACTTTGGAAACGTCAACTAACACATGCATCCAATGCGGCGGATGTCACCAATTTGGCAGCCAATACTCCGTATGGAACAGAGTGCCCAACTCCACTTCCATCAACATAAAGGAAATAAAGAATCCAGGATGTCTTCCCCCTCCTCGAAGCCATACAGCTGCTGGTTCGCTGCGGCTGGACTCTGACCTTTTACGAGCTAACGGCGCACTTTCTAGAAACCAGCAGTACAGCTCGAGTGGCATTCCCTAGTTGGCACATCCCAGATGCGCGGAGCACCGCACGAAGACTCACAATGATCCTGCTGATACTCGCCGGCATCCCTCGAATTGCAGAAGACTTACCCAACGCTCACAATACACGCAGCCTCTCCATGGACCTGTGCGCGCATTGCCAACGGTGACTGTCTTCCATTCACAAACATCTATATAGTTGCAGCCGGGTATCCTTAGTGCGAAAAAGCCAAGATACACAAAGCAGTCATAAAGTATTTCAAGCCCAACGCACACCCCTTCCACGACCCACACTACCCCGATGTCTCCAAAAGATGCAGCAACATTTGCCTGCGACCGGCCACCAGAAACTGCCCAGTTAGGGCCAGCGCCAAACGGGATTCCCAGTGCTGCGATAAGCAGGTGTTAGCGCTGAGAAAAGCCATCCTACAGTGTTTTACTTTCTCAACCTGCCAAGCCGTTGCTCGTCACATCGATCCGTGCATCCCATAGACTGCAATACATTCGATTCCTTTGCATAATGCTGAGGCGCCACCGTACTCTCTGCATAGGGATGTAAACTGCTACGCCACATATTATTCAACAAAGCCTTCACCACAGGCGGAAGTTAATGCGCAGTCCTTGTATGCCGGTGCGGGTGCATTAACGCTTCGTTTTGCCGCGCAACTCCGCGCAAACGAACAAACAAGCCAAGCACGGTTCTGCCAGGCAAGAGTAAGCGTCGCAGTCTTTCCCGCACTGGCCAAAGGACCTCGATTTACAAGCTGCAGCAGCTCAGTGCTTTACTGGCGTCGCCACGCTTCAACACGCACGCACCACCAAATATTGCGCTTGGCAAGGGTTGTTTGTTGTAGTAATGTGGCTTTAGGCACAGTGCCAACTGCTCTCCAAGCAGTGCAACAACGATTGTGGAATACGTCGGCGGTGGACAAGTGAGGCGCGCCAGCAGCATGCGCCCCAAACAAACCGGAACACGGACGCCTCAACAGCACACAACCGGGAACCGCCTAGTGGCGAACTCCAGCCCGTATAAAAGACATCGCAACTAAGATGCATTGTTTCCGCCGCCCGTCCAACCGTTCAATCGCATGTCCGCCGTGGTGAACCCCTACCCGATTCGTCCGCGAACGGCGACACAATTGTTTGTGTGGGCCAAACAGATGGCGCATGTATTGCAACGAAGTATCTGCCTTCACGTCACTGACAATCTGCGAGCAACAGTTTTGCCAACAAAAATGCGAGCCAAAGCTCAACACTTGCTTACTTGAGAGACTGAGTTCACGTACTGGAGAACTCTCATGCGCAAGTGTCGAACGAAGAGCTGCGAGCAACAGCGTCTACGGCATTGACTACACAATTTAATGCATTAGCACGACGGCGCAGAGTTTCGCAGGCCCATATACAGTCAACACACCAACGCACACTCCACACAAAATGTATCCTGTACACAANAGGAGGGGGCAAGCATACTGTAGGGCAAAAGCAACGAGCACGAAACTTCAACGGAAAAGTTGCTTAGAGACAACAATCCATGTCGCAAAGCAGAGTAGACAGCTTAAGCTGTTCTATCGTCAGTACTCTCAACAACGTTCCCAGTGCACGCCGGACACGCAAGCATGGGTCCGTCCAGAAGAACTTCTCACGACCGCGAACACTGCCGATCGTTGACGGCGAGACATACATAACAACCTGGGGCCTTGGCTTCCGGTGTGCCTGGTACTGCACTGTTGCTGTGGGAATGGCACGCTAAAAGGAAATAGAAGAGATAACAGTTGGAGCATGAAAGAAGCTCTGTGCCGTCTCCTTTACCCAGTGGTTGCCGCAGTCTACAGTACGATTCTGCGGTCACCAGCAAGCGACGCTGCCAGTTTTTCTCAAATGCGGTGGCTGTGGTTCTCGAGTCGGAACCATTCAATACAGGCATATGCATGCACTCTGCAAATCCGGGTAACGGAATGCTACGAGTGAACTGTGGCTCGCACGTATATTTCTTCGGGCACATGGCCCACCACACTATCTCACA
>NW_024015645.1:0-3191 GCF_000499745.2 Eimeria mitis
GGCCACATGATCCCTAAGGCCCCGAACTCCCCTTAGACTGGCGTTTCTAAAGGGGAGTTTCTCACACTCTCGGTTAATCGGTTTGCTCCCACATTAGGTTCAGAGTACAACGTATTATTTGATCTTGGTTTTCCGGCCAGTGTACGTCGACCAGTTGCGCAATCTCTGGCATAGTGGTTCTTCCCACCACAATTTGAACAAGTTTCACCTATCCGCCTCACTACTCCATTGCGCAAAGGACAGTCCCTTCCCATATGCCTTTGCCTGTGCATTCGTAGCAGCGTATTACGTCTTGCTCGCCCTCAGCAACTACTATTGTTGTCAGCGAGGCTCGCCTAACTGTATTGCTCGGACTTCCCATAGAGTTTGTACCGCTAGTGTTGCCTGTAGTTCCGGTAGTACCAGTACTAGTACTACTAACTCCAGTCTAGCTAACGCTTCCGCCTTCCAATCCCTGCGGCATTTCCACACTCTTGATCTCCCGCTCCATGCGCCTCCTCTTCGAACGCCAAGCCATCAGTAGGGTTGCATATTCTCTTAGCGTGGTGGCCGCCTCCTGCCAGCTTGGAAATTCCTTCTTTCCTCTCTTAGTTAGCTTCTCACCTTTTTCCCCCGATAATCCCGCGAAGTAGCACATCAGCAGTTCCTCTTCGGGAATAGTTTCTCCTTGAGCGACTACTTCGGCAAATCGAACGATGTACTCGTTGTAGTCTCCCCGCCAGCGATTGTTCACCGAACGCTCCATCATATTTCGCGCGACAGTGAGCAGAATCTCTCGCACAGCCTTTCTCGTACGAGCTGCCAATCTGCCATTTCCGTCCCCGAGCGCTGCATGAGTTCCGAATGTACCATGGCCTTGCCCGTCAAGTACTTCCTTAAATGGAGTCCCCACTGTTCTTCTGGTACCTCCATTTCTCGGAAGTCCTGTTCTAACTGACAAAGGAAGGAACGCATGTTGGTCCCGTCGTCGTCACGGCGATTCCCTTTCTGGGGGTTGGTTCGGCTTTCGGTGTTGGCTCGGCTTTTGTCAGTCACTTGGCGATGCAACTTCAATAATTCCAATTTCCACTCGAAAGGGGGTTTCCGGGATTTCCCAGGGTCTCCGGTTCCTTCAGCGTCCTGGTCCTGGTTCCTCGCGGGGGTCGAGCCCTTCCTACTCACAGTTGGCCCGCCTCAATTTCCAGCTCGGGAAAGCTCCGACTCCACAGTGCTAGCCTCCTAAATATATTCCAGAATGGCGCATCAGCCTTCCTGCGTTTGTATTCTTCTTCCCACGCGGACAACATTTCGTAGTGAGCCCTTTCCATCATCGTGAGCCAAGAGCACAGCAACCGCCCTGTGGTCTGAGTTTCCAATACTTCTCCCCCATCCACGGTTGACCCACCAGTCGGTGTCACAACAAGATTCCCAGCCTTGCCAACTCGGCAGCCCTACTAATTTCCCGCAGCGCCTCTTCGAGGGCGGCATGGTCATTCAGATTCTTCTCCCTCAGGTATTTCAACCTCGCCAGCGAGCGCCCGATAAAGTTCGGGGCCGTACGCTCAATCAGCTTGCAGTAGTCCGGCGTCTTCACCCTTTCGATGGCGTCCGCCCGGCGACGGAGTTCCTCTCCCAATATTACCTCGTCGACTCCCAAGAAATCCGACCATATCTCGTTGTTTTCAAAAACGCAGCCCTTTGTTCTTCGATGTAATCCCTTTCTTTGGCGCCCGAAATCCATCCGCCGCATCTTCCCAATCCTTTCGCTTGATATCGTGTCGAGCTGCGCAAGCTCTTCATGCCATGTCGATTGCAGTGCAATCGGGGGCTCAAGCATGTGCAGCTCGCGCGTCAGCGCTGGATCGAATTTCTCAGCGAGGTCCAGCCGTCGCTCAGTCGCCGACTGTATCAGTTTTTGTATGTTCTCTTACCGCCGCACCTCCTCATTAACCATCTTGCGGTACTCTGAGGCTAACTGCACCCTTCGATTCCATAATATCTCTCATTCTGGGCCAAGTCCCTTTTTCTCTGGTGCGTTTGGCTATCTTGTTCCTCCTGAGGACTATCACCTTTTGGTCGTCGTCCTGTTTCCGGGAGAGATTATTTTCGTGGAAATACTTTGTTTGTACGTGCGTCATGAATTGCTAAAGAGCGACCAATCGCCTCTTGGTATGTACAGGCATCGCGAGAATTAGAGCACCTGGGTGTCCGGCTTCCGCGACGGCGCGCGACCACGCGACATCGACGTCCTCTTTTTTTTTCCGCGAGCTTTATGGCGCCCTCCTCTTGGTTCGAAACTACAGCCATCCGTCGTCGTGGTTCTTCAAGGCTTTCTCGTCGATCACGCTACTCAGGGCATCCGCCTTGCTCAGGGCCTTCGTAAATAGCTCCATCGTCCATAGGATGGGCGCGGCGAGCTCAGGGCCAGGCGGCTCGCTCTCCCGATGGGATCTTGTCCTCCGCAGTTCGGGAAAATCAGCGCGGCTCGGGAAAATGCCCGCAATTTCTCTCGGTGGGCTTTCAATGTCACCTCGGTTGGCGTAAGTGGTTGTCCCGTAGTCCTTCCGCGATGGGGTTGCATACAGGCGTCCCCTTGTCCCTTGGATGCGGGAGTCCCCCTGGGTTCGTGAGTTTAGGTAATTTTTTCCTACTAAGGAAAGGGGTTTGGCTATATTTTGGAAGAAAGTTCGCCTTTCCTTCCCGGAACAGCCCCCAAATTGTAATGCACCGGTGACAATCAACACTATGGCTGGTATGCGAAGGACTGCCTGAATGACTTGTTTGTTACAACTTAACTGTATATCCGTTAAATCAAGGGTTTATGTCGATACTCGAACTAAAACCAAATTTCCCGCCAAGAATGTTCTGCCCAGATCCAATAGGACCCGACCTTCCGCTAGCGATCCGCCAGCGGCCGCTAGATCCGCAGGGTACGACCGATCCATGCTCCGCGGTACCGGCCTCTCTCTCTCTATGAGACTGCGACTATGGTATACGGTTGCCCGTAAAGCGCATTACTAGTCTAAATTGATACGAAACTATAGTCAGTTTATCCTACTTATTACTTTTTCTAATCTTTAGTTCATTCGCTTATCTAGTTTCCTATTCTAACCGCAGTACTTTGAAGTGCGAGTGCACTACAGAAACCCACTCGGGATCGCGTGTGCCCGGCCATTTGACGCAATATTCGCGTTTCCGATGGCCGTGGCGGG
>NW_024015646.1:0-3188 GCF_000499745.2 Eimeria mitis
GCACTCTGTAGCTATTGCGCAACACGCAAACTGCACCAGCACGCCAGGAGGCTAATTCGGGTTCGCAGAAAGCATTCAATATGTTTTGTATTCGGATAGCGGTAACGTTGGGATTGGCTGACCGACATTGAACTGCGCTGGTCACCTGATGGCAGGTATGACTTGAGCAGAGTACACAGAGGAACGTAGGAAGCGCGTCTGCAGAGAACCCTCTGTCTGCATGCACTTGACGTTGCAAGCGCGTGCCCGAGCGGTGCGGTTAAGCCTTCTGCGGCGTTACAATGGGGCGCCGCTTTTTTCAGCAAGTACTCCGTCAACGGCAAACGCATTCGCTCTACGCAGGCATGGTAATGTGAAGTTTGAAGCTGTTTGATGGGAGACATGGATGGGTGTGTATATGCGTTCAGATTCAAGGAGTGGCTCTGTGAGAAGATTTGGAAGGTGGTGTGCCTTGCCGGTGCTCTTCTTTGGTATGTACTAGGGTGGCGTGGTTCGACTTTGTAGTATGTGGTTGTGAGACAGAATCTGACACCACAAACAAACCCCGCAAGTTCGTGACGCAGGATATGGGCAGGGGAGGAAGTGTTAGACATCAGCGGTGAGTCGGCAATGATTAGTGTCGAACGCTGAGTAGTGCTGNGGCAGGGGAGGAAGTGTTAGACATCAGCGGTGAGTCGGCAATGATTAGTGTCGAACGCTGAGTAGTGCTGACGGGCAGTTTTGTACCGTATGATATCATTCGCTCCGTGAGAATAGAATAGCAATCTGCTAGCCGCAGGCAACACACGTATGTGAATGCTGATCGGTCTTGCACGGAAGCATGCGAAGCGTGCAGTTTATTTTGTGTTTATCGAGTACCGGCGATGAAGGCAGGAGGCGTGGTGGGGGAGGAGAGTTTTGGTTTGCCGAGATGCATTAACCTGTTACGGTTTGAGGCTTGTTGCAGGCTATGAATGTGTCTGTGTCTTTTGCTCGAGTTCGGCACCGTCTGCAAAGATGTGGATAACGCTTCAACACAGGGCGCCGAGGCAAGTAGGAAGCAGGCCCCCAATTCCTTCTAAGGGGACGGGGTCCGACAGGGACTCTACGTGCAGCAGGAGGCATTGTTTCGTAATTAGTGTTAAGCTTACTTTTTGTTTGTGTGCCCTGGTTGAGTGCACTTGCGTGTGCCGATATGAGCGTGTACAACACCTTTGCGGAAAACTACGGGACATGCATGTGTGAGCACCGTTGTGCTTCTCGGTTGCGTGCATGCGACGACAGCGGTGTGCCGACGCTTTGTCTAGAGTCGCGATTGTGGTGTGTTTTGCCCAGCAAGTGCGCAAATGGCATTAGCCACAGTTGCGACGATGCGTAGCGTTCATCAATCAGACTAGTTTGTAGTGCCTCTTGAAGTGCCACGCAAACTAATTTTGTCACAGTGGTTGGGGAAATCGTTGCTCTTCAGCTTGTAGGATAGCCGGCATGGATGTACAGGTGCATGCATCTTGATCAATGATATTGGGGAGTGAGAACAATTGGAATTGCCTTAGTGTTTATGGCGCTGTTCGTCAGCATGTGCTGGGGCGAAGTTTCGTGGCGCTGCGATGTGCGTCTGGCAAACAGAATCTGGCATGACAAACGATCTGAAAGAATTTTTTACGCGATGCATGTACAACACATGAGAGCAAATAGCACCTACTTGGTACAGATTGGTGTCATATGGTGAGTAGGCTTGACCACCGGTTGGGACCAGTTGCGTAGTGCATGATGGCAGTTGGTCTGCGGGCAATAACCCAGGGCAGGAAGCAGAGGACAAACTTCTGTTAGGGCGAATGGTACTCGTGCGAACGCACAAAGAAACGATTGCTCATTACGTACCTCCTGAGTAACGGATGCGCACAGAAACGTACTGCGCGCGAGTGTCTTTCTGGTTTACGAGATTCATCGAGCCGTTTCAAGCTTGGGGTGGGCGCAACTCATGAATGTGTTGCTGATTGTCTTTCGTCTGAGTTTGCCACCTTGCGGCAAAGCATCCGTAGCACTTTGGCATTGTAGACATAAGCGAACAGGAAGCAGACTGACAAGGGGATACGTAGTATTTGTGAGAGGCGTCGTGGATCTGCATATGTGAGCAGCATGTGGCTATTTCTGTTAGACGCGTGCGAGCATCTGTTTCGACGGTTTGGTGAGGCGTCNATGTGAGCAGCATGTGGCTATTTCTGTTAGACGCGTGCGAGCATCTGTTTCGACGGTTTGGTGAGGCGTCCGTGAGTGGTACGATAGCATGCGCCTTTGCCCAGGAAGTATGGCCATCGAAGAACCGCATCTGCTCGAGCCTGTCATGAATGCGGTTGGCGTTCAAGTCATTAGACGCCAGATATGGATGTATGTGTGCATGCATTTCCTTTCTGGCAGTTGCATTGTAACAATGCGGGGGAGCTGCCTTTGTTTCGACACTCCTCGTCTTTGGCATTCACTGGTGTGGGATATTTGGGTGCTGCGGTGTGCCTTTTTGCGAGCTAGGGACTGACCTTGCAAACGATATCAGTGGGCTGGTGGTGCATTCCATGCGTTCAATGCAGTAGGGCTAGGTGCAGCCCCTACTGGACGGCGATTCGTACCAAGCGCTTAGCAGTGTTAACGGCCATTTACGTCGTGTATGATATCGCGCTCGATATATTTCGTCTGGGGGTGACGGGAATAGCGGAATGCTGGACACTGCCGAGGCGCTAGTGTTGCTACTCATGGCGCCTTCACGAAGGCCTGTCGTATCCACGGCTCATTGCGTACTTGACGGGTAGCGCGGACAAAAGTGGAGAATCTCAAACAGGCGGTTACTTCTGTTTTGGATGGATTTCTTAAGCTGTGGTGGGTTTGGCCTTCGCGCAGTTGGATTAGTGTGCCGTTCACCTTCACCTTCCGTGTTCCTGAGTTCTGCACGGCATTGCAACAATTACACAGCACTCCAACCGAGAAGGCAGAACCAAACAGGAATCAGGCCTCAGTCTAAAAGCACGTGATGGTTTGACCACATCTTCATCGTTTTCGATTCTCACAATGTTTGCAACGATGCCGGCTAAAGCACGGATGCCCCATGTCGCCAGGCGCAGTGTTGTTCAGTTCGGATCAAATTCGGGGTAGGTTCGCTTGCAGGTGTTGGCTTCAGCTGCGTTCCCCGATATGGGCATGTGCAGTATTCTGTGGAG
>NW_024015647.1:0-3183 GCF_000499745.2 Eimeria mitis
GCTTTGCGCACGAAGTATGCGCCCTTCATGAGTGCGCCACTGATATTCGCTCGAGCTAGCCATAATGCAGCAGGCTGTTTGTAGCACCTTTCCACTGCTACCGTTGTTTAACCTGGCACATGGCACTTAAACCTACATGCATTATTTATCTTTGACCGAACTGCCCCCTTTTCTCTGCGGGTTTGCAGTAAGAAGCGATTTGACAAGGACACCGTATGGTGCCAGCTGCATCGTGCTGAAGTTCGCAACAAGCTTGCTCTTGGTTCGCTTTCCCTGGTTAAAATCATCTGCTTTCTTTGACAGGAAAATAGGCTATATTTTCGACAGAGCCAGCGTACCTACATGTGAGAGCATCACGGGAATATGCTGTGCTCCTGCACGCGTTTATGGGAGCGATATTGCCCACCCTTCTTTGGGGTTTTGTTTCCGACTGGAATAGTTCTGGGCACCGTTATGTACTTTGACGCTTCAGCTTGTATGACAATATCCATGAATGTACACGAACAAGCGAGCAGACTAGTACTGTAGCAGCATGAGAAACAGTGGGAGTTTGCTTTGCCTTAGCCTAGGTTTTTCTAGGACATAATTGGGTCGCGTGCTCTGGTATGCGCTAAACATTTGCAAGACGGACTTTGAGACGCCAAACGAATTCTGTGAATTGGCGAGGCACCAAACGTACAGCGGAATAAATGGGAGGAGCCAGTCGAAACGACGCACAGATCCGCATCGATCGNTCGAAACGACGCACAGATCCGCATCGATCGTGTTGTAGAACCTTTGGACGGCTAGACGGATTCGCGGGGTAACCTTTGTTCTATGGAATGTGGCAATAGCTAAGGGCAGGCCGCGGCTGGCAGCGTAACCAACACGAATTGCGAATTTCCTTATGGCCCTTGCACGGAGGAACGGCGAAACCGGTAGTTCGTTTTGTGCCTTTTGATTGACACAAGGGAAAACGGGCCCCGTATTCCTGGCAGGCACTTCTGATTTGGCGAGATGATTTAAGGTTTGTCCCGCCCAGAGTAGGTGGAACTCATGGATATGTTAGTGGTGTGCATTTGAGCGAGTCATATCGTCACGGGGTCTCGACAGATTCTTCCATACTCATCGGACTCAGGCCCCATATAACGCAGCGCGGTTCGTATGCCTGGAATATCTGCATCGTCCTGAAGAATGCTGATAAGCGTTGGTCGTCTGAAAAGCAGCGGTTTGACCCGGACGGACCATCCAGCAAGCTGCAGCATGCTGCAGTAGGTATTAGGCTTGCGTTTGGTCCGTTCCGCGCCTGCTGGAATCAGTTCTGTCTGCTGAGAGGCGCATTGGGAGCAGTGGACGGAGATGGGCGGACCTGGATGCGTAAGCACCGCTGGATTGTGCAGTTTGTGTACGTGTGCGTCTAGATCCGCGTCTTGAGAAAAACATTTTTGGCGTTACGGTGGAGCGATAGTGTGTGCTATTTTGGAGGTTCGTTGATTTGGTATCGTTACGGTTCAGCTTGTATGGGAGCCAGCATTGATGTATACGAGCAAGCGTCCAGACTTGTGAAGTAGCAGTGTGCGAAACAGAGCAAAACCGTTTCGCTCTAGCTGTGATTTTCTTTGGAATTCGCTCGGGCGCTGCGTCTGAGGTCTTTGACATTTTGCTTGCGATAATGCAATTACAAACGATTTCAGTGAATTGGTGAGGCAGTGTATATGCAGCACAATACGCAATAGAATCCAGAAGCGGCTACGGAGTGGATTTTCGAACGTTTAGTAAGAGTCATTCATAGCCGAGTTGTGTATTATTGCAGCTGCCCTTCGGAGAGCGAAAAAAGACGAGAATTGGGATTAGGCTGCTCCAGTCAACGGAACGACCGACACGAATTGGGTGACTTCTGATGGTGCTTCCACGAAAAAACGCGGAACCTCTAGCTAACGGCGTAGCTACTATTTAGCAAAGTGGAGCCAGTAGTTAGACGGATATTTCACGTCTTTGGATATTAGTCTAGCAATTTCGTGCTTGGAATGCGTGCGGTTTATGAATAAGTTTAATATTCTTTCGACCTAGGTCTCCCATGCCAGATTGTTAATAGCACTCCAACGTTGAAGACGGGTGATTGTTGCCAAACTTCTTCAGCGATTTCAACTTGTCATTTCGTTTTCTAACAAGACGTAATACTACGATGATGCCCCATGCCGGCATCTGCATTGGCCTGTAGTTGGTATTGGCGATGCATTGCGTTCGCTTGCGCTAATTGATATCAGCTGCGACCGCAGATTAGGGCATACGCAACATTCGGTTTTGTTTGGGGACATTCACAGCAGTGGCGTGGAGAAGCCTCTTGCGCTACTCGACAGGTGTTTCGTCCAGAAGGTATGCACATTATTTGCTGCAAACGTTCCACAGAATGCAGCTGGTTTAGCAACGATAAGCGAGCTGCATTTTATGCAACCTGTGCGGGTATGTGCACGTCAATAATTCAGCCCGCTGGAAGACAGCGATGCATGCATGCTCGCCAAATTATGAATTTGCCGCGTGAAAACGAGTAGGATCTGGCTTTGCACTAGCCAACCTTGTTTCTGCTACCTATCGGGTGGGGGTCGGGTGCGGCATGGGGGGCTGTGGCGCTCCAATTTGCGTTTACCAGGTAGAGTCCCATACTGAAACCGGCGTTCATGCATAGATGACTCAATGCATGGGACAATGCATGGTAAAAGAAGTAATTAAGGAGTGATTTGCATTTATGCCACCCCGCTTAGGTATGGTGACAGTTATTGTACGAAGGGCCGGAAAAGGCAAGCGCAGTGTTCGGCGACCGTGTAGCCAACATGCATAGTGAGTGCACGAATATAGTAGTGCATAGCTCATTGTGTCGGGACTGGAAGACACAGAAAAGCGGATCCCGCAATGCGAGCGGGTGTTGTTGCTCTGCTGAGACTGGATTCTGTGTGTTTTGACAACGTGCAATTTCTGAATGCCTCGCTGGTTTTGGATATAGTCCAGCATTTCGCAGCAAAGTGTCCATAGCACTCCAACACAGTAGGCAGAGACGAGCAAAAAGTAGGCCAACAGACTCTACGCGCGTAATGTTTCTTGTGTGCCTTGTTTACCGTCCATTGTCACTGGCCTTAAAACAAGAAGCGATTTAGCAAGGATGCCACACGCAACTAGTTGTGTTTCCCTGCAGTTCCGGGGGGGGGG
>NW_024015648.1:0-3183 GCF_000499745.2 Eimeria mitis
CAAATGTGCATGCCCAGAATAGTACAGCCGCCGATGCAGCAACAGGTACCAAGGTTTCAAGAGCCGGCTAGAGAACACCACTTTGGGGAGCAAACCATTCGTTGGTCGATGATACATGCTCATGACTCGCCACTTGTCGTTACGGGTTATGTGGGACAAACTATGCCAAAATATTGTGCCTACAGGCTTGTGACGCAAAACAAATCGCTGGCCTCTCTTAACTGGAAGTGCAGGGCTACGGTTGGCTGAATGCTTAAGTGCCAACTTTAACAGCTTGCAACGCCTTGCAAACGTACTATGGAAACCCCTGCCTCCAATTTGTGGGTCCTATTCCCTACAACATAACCCGAGAACGCCTACAACCTTCACCTAATGGAAGACGAGGAAGACACGGGCAGTTGATGAGCTGCCCTTGTGCACTCCTGTTTTACGCAGACCCGCTAGGTAGCACACCAAAGCGAGACAGGACACATAGAGCGAATCGTCTTCCTTGCTCCCTACAGGAATCGCTTGGTGTTTCCCATGTTGCTCAGCTTCTTTTTGCACCATCCGCTGAACATGCAGATGAAACGCCCCTAAAATGCGATGTACCCTTCACTCGTGCATTCTGCAACTACGCCTAAGTCCTTTTTGGTTGCGCAAAAACCCTTTTGGACAGTCAATATTCCGTCAGCAAGGCTCTACAAGACACTTCGAGGCTCTATGCGGATGCAAAGCTTCTGCAAAATCATGAAAGTGTCCGCACGCAGAAGTGTTGAATGCCGACTGAGTAGCTAACGCCTATACAAGGCATGAACCCACTTGCTGCAGCGCCAGTTCTCTCTGCTCTCAGTTGCTGCCTTCAACTTAGCGTGATATCATAGTTTGAAGCCTACAAAAAGTTGGCTAACCACCAGGAACACAGAGCANTGAAAACCAGCTCCGACATCGTTTCAACCCTTGCACTGAAGCGTTAAAAATCTCATTTCCTGTTGTGAACACAAAGTATCACCAAAGCTCCCAGATCAATGGTAAGTCGAGCACGTGGACCAATCGAGCCGCACTTCCTGTGTCCGCAGCTGCTAAGCAACCAGGCCACCAGTCATACGCTGTAATCGACTCTCTCTAGTGTCGTAATACTGGTCTTCTGCTCGCCACCGCTGACCGTTTTTGCTATAGTGCTTACTATAAGCAGCAAGCGCTAATTCAACCGCATACGCCAAGACACAGTGACTCGTTCGATGCATTCTTCCAGACAGCGGCCCGGGTTAAGGTGAGAGATAACCACAACTACAATGCGCATCGCTCTCCTGTGCTCGGGATTTCACGCAGCCTGAGATGTGGCTAACCCTGCCCTCTTCAACTCAGAGAAACTTGCTGCTCTGCTTGACGAACACAGACGACCGAGCAGATCATTATACTCGTGTATGGATTTGCGTTGGCGCTGGGACGCGGTCCACAATCACCGCCCCCTCAATGGAACCAAACGCACGAGACACATGTAAATAAGCTCTGTGAGAGAAGTAGTTCCTTGAATGCACCTCCGTGTACGCAAGGATACACGCGGCAAGAAGTTGAATGAGCCTCCACACGCACAACGGATCCAGTCATTCCTGATCTGGATGGAAATCCCAAAAACTCCAGGGCCCACTCTGCGGCAATTGATGCCTATATTTAAAATTTTCGGTGCATATCCAAACTTCAGTACATGAAATGGTCGAGGCACTCATCCGCTTGCACAGTTGAAATCAGGCGCCGCCTGACGCGGAATGTGCGCAATATGTCGTGTTCGCCTACAGTGGTATGCCAGCGCTTGACGACCAACGAGGCGCTATCCACAGGTATGGCGCATTCCCTCGTCCATGTGGTGTCTCCAAGTGAAACTGAGCTGTCGGACCCGGCCCCTGCATCCCCTGCATCTAGGTAGTCCCTTTACCGTTTCATCCAGTCGCACATGACGCACAGGCATAACCAGCGAGAACATTTCCGTTCGCTCATGTTGAAGACTTGCGCCTTAGCAAATCGGTTGCATCCTTACATTTTCGCAACGGACGGGTTCTGAAACAATTGTATTCAGTATGCACTCACCTCGCACGGGTCGCCTTCTTCCTCCGCAAGCCTTCGCGCTCCCGACGTGGTGGATTGATTTTTTCCGGCATATCTGATCGTGCTGAAGCATCGTAGGATGACGAACACAAGAGCAACTGTCGCAACCAATAACGGGCCCGATGCAAGAATTGCCGAGGCACGGAAACCTCGAATCGACGGTGTTTGTGGCCCCAGCTGTGCCGGAATTTCCTGCCTTTCCGCGCTAGAGGCGGGGGAGTCTATGCCCAATGAAACTTCTCGGGTTTCAGCCAAACTCGCAGCGGTCAGAGCTGCAAGCCCTGTCCAGAAACAGACAGGGAACTTCATTTCTCCCATTGTGGGAAGATGCTCGTGAGTGATCAGGTCCCTTGCAAAAAACAGTCCAGATGCATGTGAAATTGCGTTTTACAGGAAGACTCTTCGGTGAACTGAAACCGCTTTAGACTTGTTGGGTAACACGTAATGGAACCGCTTCCTCCCGAGTCCAGTAGCTGCGGGCCCCTTCTTCGCCACAGCCAAACTATCCGGTTTATCTACTTCGTTCCTAATATTTTACTGCTTGAACAACGTATTCGTTTGCTTTTGCCTTTTCAATTGTGCGGTTAGGGCTCAGCATGCAGGTTTGGGCCTGCTGCTCCCTCTGGGCGCTCCCCGTCGGGCTTCAGCTGGACGGGCAGTGAGGCCCCGTACTGAGGCAGTCTGCTCCAGTTCATACCCTAGGCCGATGCACTGCATGTTCCGTTATCTTTGATTAATTACCGAAGCCAGATATATTGTTGCTCATTGGCATGTCGCTTGCGGAGCCTTGTATACAGCCTAAGTTCAAAAACTTGACGGCCCCTTTCAAGTTGTGCATGGGAGCCAACGGACGTCTTCTGCTTCAATGCGTTTCTAAAGACTACACTTGTAAGATAGGTTGCTTCCTCTTGGGTCAAGGCATAATGAATTGTTGAAGCTTTCACCTGTTGGTAGACGACTCTGCTCATCAACCGTTTTTGTGATGCCCGGCGCTACAATGGTTCCTGAGGGACGTCACATGAATCATTGGATTTCTAGAGGCTACAGTTGTAGTGTATCTCATTTCCCCTTTCTAGCGGCTATATTGAGGTGTTGAAG
>NW_024015649.1:0-3182 GCF_000499745.2 Eimeria mitis
GCAATATTGCAGCAGAGTGTTCTTAACACCGTTCGATACTCATTACAGGCGAACGAGGCACAGCTCAGCTTGCTTTTCATGCATGATTTGCAGTCTGTGCCTTCAAAATTTCCGATCCTGGTTGGTCTCCCAACACGAAGAGGGTCGGCAAGGACGCGACACCCCATGCAACCAGCTTCATTATTTTGCAGTTGGTAGCAATCTTGAATTTGGCTCGTCTGCCCCGGCTTAAATGAGCTCCGTCTGTCGATAGGAGTTTGCGCAGCATTATTCGGACAGCTAGAGAATCAAACGTGTGAGCATCGTGGGTTTATGCAATGTATATGCGTGCCTCTTGGACCGCCGTGTGCCGGAGCCCTTGCTGCCTTCTCGCCCGCGAGCGCTTGTGCCCAGCAAGTATATGTATAGTTTTGACAGAAATCTTTTCTGGGGGGGATTAAAAAACTGCGCATTTTTAACATCTCGAGAAGAATACCGTGTTGTCACTGAACGATTCTGTAAGTGGGTTTTTGTGTAAACCCATTCGGACTGAGAGTGCAAATATGCGTGAACAGGTGTTTGTAGCAGCCTGCGCGTAGACGAATCACGCGAATACTTCAGCGAACAAGCCAGTGCTTCTATTCACCCCTTTTCGTATGTCTTTGCGTGAATACTTGGCCGTCAACACTGCTGCGCTGGCGGTGTGCGCCACTAGAGGCATTACATGTTGGCAAGCCACACATATATGTCAACCAGTGCTTTGAATTGGTTGTCGTAGACCCTGCGTTGCAAGTTCATTGTGCGGCGGCAGCTTCCGCAGTAACACGATCTGGTTCTTGGTTCCAGAGCGATGTGGGGGGTTTACGACTAGCTTCTGGTTTGGCTCTCAGTATTGCTTTTTCCCTCTGCTTGTTTATATCTCTGCTTGACTCTCTGGGTTCAGCACTATCCGTGTTGTACAACAGAAGTTGTAGGCTAGTCTACGGTTACACCGCCTTAGTACTGCTTTGAACTGCACAGCGCTGCTACTGCTCGGGTGATGCATGCGATTGCAAGAGATCAGGCCTGCGGGCGAGATGTTGCGGCGGTGGAAGACAACGGATCGATAGCGCCAACGCGAGGTTACCTTTGTTGCGACTGTGCGTTGTTGTGCCCAGCTAGTAAGGAGCGGATGTATGCCGATGCGTACGTGGCTGTTGATTAGCTATCTTGGCTCAAGCGGGGGAGTCAGGGTGTATTTCTTCCTCTTTTCTGAGGTACCCTGGCAGTAGCAAACAGGGCTCCTGAACGTGGATTTACACACATGCTGGGTTTGCAAGATTGTAGCCCGTTCGCTGTAGGCGGCCTTCATGTCGACAGAGACACACAAAAACATCCACAAAGCAAACGCCTTGCACGTGTTTTCATAGGTGGTAGGTTGCACGGTTATTGTGGCGCAACGGCCTCTCCAGCAGCAAGCCTTGGTGCTTGCTCCCGGAGCGTCGCGGGGAGACTAGGGCTGGCGTCTGGTTTNCCGCGTTGTTCAGCGGGAGTTGAAGGCTACGCTAGGGTTGCACAGCTGTAGTGCTGTGGAGCTCCACAAGGGCCATGCTGCTCGGCTCCTGCACCTGTTTGCAGGGCATGGTGTGTTGGCACGAGATGTTGAGTCAGTGGAGGGCAATCTGCAAGTGGTGCGAACGCTAAGTAGGGTTTGCTGTGATTGTGCGTGGTTTGGGTGCCGCCCGTAGGGCTCCAGCCTAGGCGGAACTTCGGCAGGCCGTTCATTAGTCATATTGGCTCAAGCGGGAAAGTCATGGTGTATCTTTGCTGTTTGCTAAGGCGCGCTGCCCGTAGCAAACAGGACTCCTGAATGGGGACTTGCATACATGCAAGGTGTGCAACATTGCAGCCGGCTCGCTACAGGCGGTATTCACGCCGGCAAATAGCAATGTAAACGGGCTGCCTGTTGTTTCATGGTGCGCTGCAGCGATATTTTGCGGCTGCGGCCTCCCCAGCAGCGAGGTTTGGCCCTTGCTTACCGAGCAATGAAGAGGTCCAGAACTCGCGTCTGGTTTGTCTAACACTTATTTTCCCTGGTTATGTGTATCCGTGCTTGACTCGTTGAGCGTGCCGCGTTGGACAACGGAAGGTGAAGGCCAGGCTAATGCTGCACAGGCTTAACACTTCGGGGAGATACACCAGGGTCGTGCTGTTCGGGTCTTTCCGGCGTATGCAGGCCATTAAGTGCTGACAGGCGATCTCACGCCACTGGAGCGCAAACCTTTCGATAGCGTAAATGCTAAACTGCCTTCCGTGCAACTGTGCCTTGTAGCGTTTGTCCGAAAAGGAACCAGTGTAGGCTTATGCGTGGGTATCTTGAATCAGGCACGAAAGTCATGCTGTATCATTACTGTTTGCTAAGGTGAACTCGCGGTAGCAAACAGGACTCCTGAACATGGACTTGCCTACGTACTGGGCTTTTACCGTNATAATCAGCAAATGCCTCGCATGTGTTGTCATAGACCATGCGCTGCAACGCTATTGTCCGGCAGTGGCTTCACCAGCCACACGATTTGGATCTTGGCTCTGGCGCGATGTGAGGGCGTGGGACCACCTTCTGGTTTGGCTGACACTATTGTTTGTGTTCCCTGCTTATATGTATCTTTGTATGACTCGTTGAGCTTCAGCACACTCGACGTTGTGCAACGCAAGTTGTATACTAGGCTACGGTTACACCGCCTTAGTACTGCGTGGATCTGCAGAACGCTGCTACTGTTCGGGTAATGCACGCATTTGCAGGAGATCATGTCTCAGGGCAAGAGGTTGCGGCGGTGGAAGGCAACGGATGGATGGCGCTAAGGCGGGGTTGCATTTGTTCCGACTGGACGCTGTTGTGTGCAGGCAGTAAGGAGCGGGTGTAGGCAGATGTGTGCGGGGCAGAGGATTAACCATCTTGGATGAGGCGGGCAAGTCGTGGAGTACCGGTGTCGTTGGCAAGGGCGCGCTGGCCGTAGCCAACGAGGGCTCCGGAACAAGGAATTGCCCCTTGAATGCATGACGGGTTTGCCAAGGTGCAGGCGGCATGCTATACGCGGTCTGCTGGTCGCCAGCCACAGACGAATGTCAGCGAAGCAAACGCCTCGTATATGCTGTCATAGACTGTCAGCTGAAAGCGTATTGTGCGGCGGCGGCTTCCGCAGCCGAATGGATTGGCTCTTGGTTCC
>NW_024015650.1:0-3181 GCF_000499745.2 Eimeria mitis
CTTACGCGCAGCATGCCAAAGCTGTCGATAGGCTCCTGAGCTAACTCTGCGCTAACTCATGTTACAATAAGTATAAAGTTGTTGCTGTTGTACGATTAGTTGCAAGCCCTGATGAACAGGATTTTGACTACCCGGACAGCCGGAGGCGCTTGTCCGTCTACTGTGTTTGGGGTGTACAGGAGCATCCCCAGGAAGTGTTTCGGGGATATCCCTGTGAAACTGCATGCAGAGAACACCTTGAGGTGTATAAACACCCAGTATAAAACTAATACAACCGGACTCATCACACCAACCGGCTGCATCATCATTGTCAGCGCAATTGAGTTACTCGCACCAAATGAAATTTAAATTGGCCTTGGGGTCAGGACTCCCGTGAATGCCCGCTGTTGTTTTTGCATGCGGTGAAGAGCTTGTGTCTTAGCATCATTTTTCATCTTTATTTCTCCTTTCTTTCACAGCAACAACCGTCATTGAACATGAGTATCCCTTTTCTGCTGTCTGCGTGTCGAATGACTCACTCCCCCCTTCACCTCCATGCTGCATTGGTGGCAAAGTGCGTGCAAGTCAGCTGAGGGGACTTAAGCAGCCTACCCCGAGCTGCAGCGCTGTCTCTAGCGTGTACAGCTATAAGCCTGCGGGGTACAGCGACGCAGCGCCGTCCGCGTTCTGCTGCAGCTGCTGCAGCTGCAGCAGAATACAAACAGCGCCGCAAGGAGTGCTGCCTCCGATACTATCGAGGCCAACAAACACTCCATCCATAGTTAAGAAAGCCTTCACGCTGTTTGTTTGTTCCCTGTCTGTTCGTTTTTGTTTGTGTGTCTATATGTTCATCCGTCTGTTGATTTGTTTGTTTCTTCGTCTACTTGTTTATCTACTTTTTTATTTGTTTGCTTCCTTATACACTCAACCCCATGTGCCTACTACACCCTCTGCCCCCCTCCTGACAGTGATAAATATAGCAAACAAATAAATGGTTGCGCCAATGGGCGCGGAGTTTGTTGCAGCTTTCCTGCTGCGTTGAGTTTATTTATGGTGTATGTACATCGGGCTAAGCCTTCGTTCCAGAGAAATAAAGAAGAAAAACAAACATATGGAATGCACGGAGCGTTGCTGCTAATGCTCCTGCTATTGCTGCTGCAACTGCTGTTGTTGCTGCTGTTGCCACTGCTGTTGCTGCTGCTGCTGCTGGTGCCGCTGATATAAGGGTTTGTGCTGCGAGGTGATATGCAGCAGGAGGAGAAGACAGCGGCTAAAAATAAAAGAAAATGTTTTCTCCCGCTGAATGACAACAAATCCTAGATGGATGATACCTCGTTAGGATCTCCTTCGCGTGATGAAATAAATATATAATAAACAAAATAAACAAACAGATAACAAACGAAGGCAACAAGACAAAGGCGAAACGACGCCTGCTTGTATATTCTATTATTCGCAAGGAAGCAAGCAAACCTATAAAGGGGGCGGCCAGACAGAGAGAGAACTGGAGCCCTATAAGAGCGAGAAGCAAGACAGAGGCTGGGGTGTATGCACATACACCCCAAATTAGACAAACCAATGCGCCTCTGCCGCTCGCGCAAAACTCCGCATATATTTATATCTCCTCCTACACCTGCACAGCGTGTGGAGCGGAGGCTTAACTCTCCTGCAGCGATCAAAGCAAACACCAAACGAACAGCCAACAACAAGACAAACTGAAACGGGCTCTAAACAAATGAATCAGGAAAACGAAGAGAAAACGCTGACGCTGATGCCGGCCTCAGCTGAACTCAGCTGAGATTATCTCAAATGAGCTCATAAAGATCAAGTCAGATAGAATCTAAGATAAATAATAAATCAAAAGAATATAACTGATATATATATATCTCTTCTAATATCAGGCGCAGGGCTAAGCAGAGCTGTCCATACACCCCAGACCGCATGCATTCAAACAGCTGAAGAAACAAACGAGAACAACAGGACGCGGACCTTCACTATTCAAATTGTAGAACGAAACAAACACGGACATCTAATGAAGCAAGAAGAAAACAGCAAACGCAAAGCCCCCCACATCAACGGGCACGCAAGAGCTGCAGCAGATGAAGCAGCTGCAGAAGCTGCAGCAGCGTATTATATTATTGTCTCTGCAGCGTTTGTCTCCGTCTCTCCCCCACAATACAGCCAATGAACAAAGCCCGCTAAAGAAACTGTTGCTGCTGCTGCTGCTACAACTGCTGCTACTGCGGCTGCTGCTGCTGCTGCTGCTATTGTTGCTGCCGCTATTCATGCTGTTTCAAGGGGCGCCCTCGCCCCTGCTCTGCTGTGAGACAGCTAAGGCCTGCAGCTGCGCGGCAAGCTGCAATAGAATTGCTGTCTCCGCAGCGGCACCTTGGGGGGTAGTAGCGGATGTCACAGGCAGCTTTTCCTGCTGCTGCTGCTGCTGCTGCTGGTTACGTTTGCTGTTGTTCCGGTTGCTCTGTCTCGTGCGTGCACCTGGGACCGCGCCCCGTGGGGCCCCTCCCCCTAAGGGGGCCCCCTCTACCCCTGCGCTGCTGCATTGCAGCAGCAGCTGCTGCTGCTGCTGCTGTGTCTTGTGCGCGTTCGACCCTCCTCGAGCCCTCTCCCCTGTTGCTGAAGAGGTAAGGAATCCCTTTTGGGTTTGTCTACTGCTCCACCTTTGCGTATTTGCTCCTCTTGCTGCTTCTCTTTCATCAAAGAAATCACGGCGTCCGAGTTGCAGCGCGCGGTGTCTATACAGCAGCAGTTCCACCTCTCCATGTGCATGCGTGCATCTATCATTCTTCAGACAGTTCCCCGATAACCAGGAACGACACATGTTTGTCTTGTAATGATTTGCTGTTCTCCTCAGCTCCTGTCGGCTATGAGCAAACGTGCAGCTGCCGCCCTCCAGGACTGCAGCAGAAAGTCAGCAGCAAGCAGCAGCAGCAGCAGCAGCAACAGCAACAGCAGCAAAAGAAGAAAATACTTTGCATACAAATCGATGCAAGGGCATACAGAACAAAAGAAGAAACAACACCAATGAACACTGCAACGCGGGCTTATGCTGCAGCTGCTGCTGCGTGCACAGCAGCATTCAGATGCAGCTACAGCAGCCGACGTATTTGTATGTTGTGACCATCCATATATATATATATATATATATATATATATATATATATATATATATATATATATATATATATAT
>NW_024015651.1:0-3180 GCF_000499745.2 Eimeria mitis
CAGACCATGCGGGAAGATAGTTGCAGTGCTGCCCTTCAGGAAACCTGGGGCAGCCCAGGCAGTGATGCTGTGGGGGAAAGTAGTATTTCCGGTCTTCGACTTGCCTACTGCAAGGTTAGCTGGTTAGTACAACATCGCAGCATCTCTATCCTGTTCTTGGGAGTTCGCCGTTCTGCCTCCATGATGTGGCTTAGACCTTGGTCTTCAGGGCAGCTGAACGCGGACTTGAATACAGTTGGTTCGCAAAGTTGCAGCGGGTTCCCTGTCTATTGCACGTGGCGTGAAGCATTTGGGTAACCCACCGAGAATCCTGAATATATCGCCAAACATTTGGGGTTGATGTGCTAAGTGCGCCGTGGTGGGCGGCTGACGTTATAACTGAAACTTTGTCTCTGCGGCTATAGAGCTGTGTCGAGCTGCGGAAGGCTCAGGAAGCTTGGGCTCTGCTCGAGTATGCGATGCGTAAATGTTTGCATGATATGATGCATTGGTGGAACGCATCCTATCAAAAGCATGCGAGGGAATTCCGCATTATTCGTGGCTATGCATTGTTATGTTCAGCGAGTAAGCAGACCGTGCAGAAATATGACTGATACTTTGCTCACTTGGCATCATGGACACGTTTAGGCAGCAGTGCTTTGGTGGCCAGCAGTACGTCCGTCGTTTGCATTGGTTACTTCAGGACCTGCTGCTGCACGCAATCTTGTAGCATGCCCATTTTATTTTTTGACGCAGATAATTCTCCCCTACGGCTTTGGGAAGGCTCCTTGTAAATTTGTGGCTCCTGACCCAGTTTACTAGGCTTAGATCGACGGACCGCACTCTCCTGGCATTTCACTTGGTAGAAACGGCTGTATTGATACAGAAAGTGTGTTGAAGTGACTAAAGCAGACCGCCTATGCTGGCGGTATGGAGGGTGCCTGTAGGGGTTTCAATGGAGTCGAAGGAAGAAATTGGGGATGCACGCTGCTGTTTGACAGCTTTGCGGGTGTGCTAAAGCATCGGAATATGCAGGTGCAGATGCAGACCAAGGAACCTGTGATAGGTTGGGCCGGGTGCATACATGCTATGACGTGAAATGCCGTAGCACGCGAGACATTTGAATACGTTCTTGCATTCCTGTAGGATGGAGGATGTCGGGACAGGATATTTGCAACTTTTTCGCCCTCTGCCGGCCCCGGATAAAGCCAAACAAACGGTTTGCACACCTTGCCATAGGCCGTGCGTTTGAACGTCTCTGGGTGTATCCGGCGTCAGCATCCAGATTTGCAGCTTGCTTTGGAAGTGATGTATGGCCCCGTGCGGCGCTGAGTGATCGGCTCCACGATATGCTAGTTGAGCACTGAACGTTGTAGGCAATGGCAGGATTCCGCTGCTCTAGGTCTGCATGCAGAGTGACGAAACGTGCCTGCAGCCGAGCGCAGGTGATGCAATGCCCGGTGCGCTGGTGGAGTGTTTGCAACACAGACCGAAAATCTGTCTAGGATGCTACGGGCAGGTGCGGCTTTGTTGTGGGCATGCGTTGTTGCATTCAGCCGGTAAGCTGGCAGTGTGGGACAGACTCAAAACGTTGTGCATTATGCATCCCGCATGCGTGTATGGAATGACAGAGAGGGGGTCAGTAGAATGTTTGTGCTGTGGCTTTCTCACCAGTTCCATGCGGCTGCAGGCAATCTTGTAAAGCCTGCGTTTGGCTCCATGCGTCCATCATTTCGCCAACGATCACTTTGTATGTGTTGCCAAAGATCGTGCGTCGGAAGGTTACTGTGTGGCATCCACTTCTCCAGAAGCAAGATTTGGATATCGGCTTTTGAGCGAGGAGCAAGCACTTGTGTTGCTTCATGGCTTTTACCAGCGTTTGCCTCTTATGTCTGTGTGGAAGTAGTTCGGCGCCACCGTGCGGCGAGGTGGGCGGCGGACGTTATAAGGCAAGCTTAGTCTCTGTGGCTCTAGAGCTGTGCTGAACTGCGGATGGCTGATGTAGTTTGATCTGTGCTCGCCTATGCAGTGGTGTTGGCATTATATGTTGCATCGCTCGAAGGCATCATATCAAACGCATTCACGGGAATTCCGCATTCTCCGTGGCTATGTATTGCTAATGTTCAGCAAGTAAGTAGACCGTGCGGGAAGACTGTTTGGACGTTGCTCACTATGCATATTGGAGGTGCCTAGGCAGTGGTTCCTTGGCGGCCAGTAGTACGTCCGTGGTTCACATTTGTTACTCCAGGAGCGGATGCTGCCCGCAATATTTAGCATCCCCGTTTGTTTCGCGCCGCAGATATTTATGCCCTGTGACTTTGGGATGGATCCGGGTCAATGTATGTGTGTGGTACAGTTTGCTGCCTCTGTGTCGGCGGGCCGCGTCCTCTTGGCGTTTTGCCTCTTTAGAAGAGATGCCAGAATACTGAGAGTCCGTTGTAGTGTCTAAAGCAGGCCGCATACGCTTGAGGTAGTTGGCTCCCTTGTGCTAGCTCCACGGAATGCAAGCGGGTGGAATGCAAGAAACGTGCTATGGGTGACAGCTTCGGAAGTATGTTGTCGGTTTCGCAGGGAGCGCTTGAATCTTCAACCAAACGAGGAAAGCGCTCGGGTGGGTCGATGGCATATGCGCTACCTTCTGGTCTTTTGGATGGCAGCTTGCATTGGTGTTGGCTTGAGAAGATCAGGGACGGCTCTTTGCAGCTATTACAGGACTCCAGGACGGCAGAAACGTACAGCTGACACTCTGCATGTGTTGCAATAGCTTGTACGCTGACGCACCATTGATTCCTTGGGTATGCAAGCAGTACGAATCGCCTCCAGTCCTGGAAGCGATGATGGGTGACCGTGCACAGCTGTCGATCTGTTTTCACCTGCTCGTATGTTAACTCTCCGCAGGGGCCGAATCGAACACGGGCTATGATGGACTACGCTCGACGATGGCTGCACAGCTTGCGAGATGCTTCCGGACGGCCCCAAACCAATACTATTCGGTTCGTGATCGGCTGTTGCCAATGGCAACTCCAGTACTCAGGAACACCGTCAAAATCGATGTTGCGTTTGTCGCCATTTTCTATTGCGTGTAGCCAGTACGGGAAAAAAATCGGCCATGGGTGCTGACATTGCGCACGGAACGAAATTGACCTGAAATGAGTCATCCTAAAATTGATGGCTCCAGGGGCTGTATCTACACGATTGAGA
>NW_024015652.1:0-3168 GCF_000499745.2 Eimeria mitis
CAGCAGCAGCAGAGCTCTCCAGCTTGCTGCTGCTGCATGCCTTAGCTACCAAGAAGAAGCAGAAGCTGTGTGTCCCCCCTAACAACCCCTGTCTCCTCCTGCTGTCTCCTTCTGCTGTCTCCTCCTGCTGTCTCCTCGTGCTGTCTCCTCCTGCTGTCTCCGTCTGCTGTCTCCTCCTGCTGTCTCCTTCTTCTGTCTTCTTATACTGTCTCCTTTTGTTGTCTCCTTTTGTTGTCTCTGGCTGCTGTCTCTGGCTGCTGTCTCCTTTTGCTTTCCCCTTTTGCTGTCTCCTTGTGCTGTCTCCCGCGGCTGTCTCCTGCTGCTGTCGTCTCCTCCTATTCTACTGTCTCCTTTTTCCGTCTGTCTCCTTTTTCTGACTGTCTCCTTTTTCTTTGTGTCTCCTCTTGGTGTCTCCTTTTCCATCTGTCTCCTTTTTCTTTGTGTCTCCTTTTGGTGTCTCCTTCAGGCCCAGCAGCGACTGGAGGCCCTGGAGGGGGACAGACGGCGGCTTGAGGCGGAGCTGGCAGCAGCAGAAGCTGCAGCAGCAGCAGCAGCAGCAGAGCAGCAGCAGCAGCAGGAGCAAGCCCTTTCTGCTGCTGCAGCAAGAGAAGCCCAGCTGATACAGGAGACACAAGAAGAGAGACAGAGAAGAGCAGCAGCAGAGAGACAGCTCGCTGAGGCACAGGGGCGAGCGGAGACACTTCAGGCGGTTCTATCAACTCTAGAGGGGAAGCAGCAGCAGCAGCAACAGCAGCAGCAGCAAGTGCTGAAACAGCTAGCTGAATCACAAGCCCAGCTAGCTGCCCTCAGGGAGCACTCGCAGGCCCTAGAGGCCCTCGTTAAGAAGACGGGGATGCGGGTGCAGGAGCTGGAGGGCCTGCAGCAGCAGCAGCAGCAGCAGCAGCAGCAGCAACAGCAGCAGCAGCAGCAACAGCAGCAAGAGCATGAATCCCTGCGCGAAGAAGCAGAAGCATTGAGGATTCGTTGTGCTGCTGCTGAGCTGCAGGTTGAGCTGCAAGAGAAAGAGAGACAAAAGGAGACACTCATGCTGCAGCAGCTGCTGCAGCAAGCGGAGGAGCGTGCTGCTGCACTGCAGCAGGCCCTTTTAAACCGCCGTCTCAGCAGCAGCAACAGCAACAGCAGCAGCAGCAGCAGCAGCAGCAGCAGCGGCAGCAGCAGCAGGTCTCCTCTGGGGTCTCCTCCAGGAGGAGACAGCCCCGGCAGCACGAGGAGACGAAGAGACAGTCTCCAAAGGGCCCTCCAGTCAGCTGACGCGGCTCTGGCGAAGGCTGTGGTGTACGTACACCGCAGCAAGCTCAACAGCGACAGAGACAAGAAGGGAGTGGCAGCTGCAGCAGCAAAAGAGGGGCCTGAAGCAGCAGCGGAAGGGGCCCCCACCAGCGCACCCTGTGGGGAAGGGGGGCCCCCAAAAGCGCCAGCGTGTAAGAGCTTTGCGCCGCCCCAAAGCCCCACGCTGCTGCTGCTGCTGCTGCTGCTGCTGCTGCTTATGCTGTTGCTGATGCTGCTGCTGATGCTGCTGCTGCCGCTGCTGATGGTGATGCTACTGCTGCTGTTGATGCTGTTGTTGTAAAGCAGAACAGCAGCAACAACAGCAACAGCAGCAGCAACAACAGCAACACGAACAGTCACCGCTGCAGCAGCAGCAACAGCATCAGCAGCAGCAGTATTTCTCCTTGTGCAGCTGTTTGTGCTGATGTTTGCAGCAGACTCTGCGGCCTCGAAAGGACCCACTGAGGCTGGAAAGAGCGGCAAAGGGGGGCCCCCAAGGCCCCCCAGGGGGCCCCCCGAGGGGCCCCCGGGGCCCCCCAAGCCCCCTGTAGCGGCTGCCTCAACACAGACACCGCAGCAACTCAAGCATCAGGGGGCCCCCGACACAGGCAGCAGCTGCGCAGTACCCCAGGGGCCACCGAAGGGGGGCCCCCCAGGTTACAGCAAGGGGCCCCCGTCAGATAAACCCCCAGGAGAACCGCCACAGGGGCCCCCAAAGAGGCCCCCAACAGAACACCCAGAAGGGCCCCCAGAGAATATTAGAACAGGGGGCCCCCCAAAGGGCTCCGAGGGGCCCCCCGGGGGGCCCCCAGCAAATGGTTCAGAGAGCCCTGCAGCGATTCCCGTGGGGGGTTCAGTGGGCCCCCCTCCTAATAAGCCCATGGAGGGGCCCCAGGGCCCCCCCAAGAGGGTACCCGAGGGGCCCCCAGCAAAGGGACTGGCGGGGCCCCCCAAGATTCCTCCAGCGGGGGTGACGGGGAAACCCTCAGGGGGGCCCCCCCCTAAACCCCCCGAGGGTGTAGCAGCAAAGCAAAGCCAAGGGCCCCCAAAGAAACTCCCTGAAGGGCCCCCGCCCAAACGCTTGGGGGGGCCCCCAGCGAAGTCAGCAGAGACAGACCAATCAAAGCAGCCAGAGGGGCCCCCAAAGAAGGCACTTGAGGGGCCCCCAAAGGAGACACTTGTGGGGCCCCCAAAGGAGACACCTGAGGGGCCCCCAAAGAAGGCCCTCGAGGGGCCCAAACCCGCAGAAGGGCCCCCAAAGAAAACACCAGAGGGGCCCCCGACAACCCTACCCAAGCAAACCACAAAAATGAAGTCCGAGGGGCCCCCAAAGAAACCACCAGAGGGGCCCCCAAAGAAGTCATCAGAGGGGCCCCCAAAGAACTCATCAGAGGGGCCCGCAGCGAAGCCATCAGAGGGGCCCCCAAAGGGTTCACTAGGGGGGCCCCCGAGTAAGCCGCCAGCGGGGCCCCCAAAGAATTCATCAGAGGGGCCCCCAGAGAAGTCATCAGAGGGGCCCCCAAAGAAAACACCAGAGGGGCCCCCAAAGGGTTCACTAGGGGGGCCCCCAAAGAAGTCATCAGAGGGACCCCCAGCGAAGTCATCAGAGGGGCCCCCAGCGAAGTCATCAGAGGGGCCCCCAAAGAAGTCATTAGAGGGGCCCCCAGAAGTACCATCAACAAAGGGGCCCCCAAGAAACTCCCCAGATATACCCACAGCAGAGGAGTCGAAGGGGCCCCCAAAGAAGGTGTCAGAGGGCCCCCCAAAGAAGCTACCAGGGGGCCCCCCGGGAGGACCTAGTTCGGGCCCCCCAGAAATGAAAGACGGGGGCCCCCAAGGGCCCCCCAAAGGGGGCCCACAAGGGCCCCCCAAAGGGGG
>NW_024015654.1:0-3161 GCF_000499745.2 Eimeria mitis
ACATTCCCCCTATTTGGGGGGCGCTTCCCTACTTCGTAGCGTTTCTGGGCGTTTCTCAGTATCGTTGGTTGGCAACACAGCGCGGCTGTGTTGCCTTCAAGCACCGTTTCAAGCAAGCTCCAGGTGAGAATAAAATTCAACGGGCCATCTACAGGTCTGCTTCTCTTCTCCTGAGTCGCCTTAATGCCATGTTAGCTGCTGTGAACTACGCATGAGTAACTGGAAGAGGGCATTGACGAAAGAGGCTCTGGGTAGGCCTTACTCCTTGTGGAAAAATTTGGTTATGCTCGCCGCACTAGGAAATTGGACGACCGCATGTATGCAAAAACGAAACACCTGGAGAAGAAATATACAAATGCCGTCTTCACAATAAAAGGCCGCATACACTGTATTAAGGAGGCGGCAGAAACAACGGGAAAGTGGGCAACACAACTAGGAGGGTACCCAACACATCTTCCGCTCAAAATAAAATGACGCGCAGGGCATCATTGGCCCTACACTGCGAAACAACAATATTGAGCATTGAGGCGCCGAGATGAATTTTCATCTATTGCACATACACATGCGGCCAAAAAGGAAAATATAATCCGCGTACACTTCAAAAAGCAGAAACATGTGGCGAAGCATGGAAGTGGAGCGCGCCTATCTCCAAAGTGCACATAACTCAAAAGAACCTCAAGCACCGACAACGCCCGCATAAAGAAAAGGGGCCCTCGCAAAACGTGGGGGGCCCTCTTGTGGAGGTTCACTTATGGGTGCATGATGCCAAAGACTCTCTCCGGGGTCCCTCAGTGTTTTTACAGTGACGGCGCTTTCCCGGAAATGTAGCGGAGCTTGGTTTGCATTTGCTTTGCGGTGTCCATCCCCTCAATCAGCTTTTGCCTGGCCCGTTCTCCATGTGCTCCCTCTGCCTGAGCTGCTGGCTGCAGAGCCTTGAGATGGCGTGTCCAGCTGTCCGCGCAGGCATTAGCCGCCAACATCAGGGAATCTTCCGCTTCCTGGATAGCTGCTGAAAGACTTTTTAAAGAGTTTTGAACACCACTCAGTCCAAAGAAATCAGGAAACATGCTTTTCGTGTCATCGTATACCTTCTGAGCTGATTTTACAGCTTCTCTCAAGCCCATCATTGTTTGAAGTTCAGGGTCGCTTGGCTGGAGAAGATGTCCACTGCGCGCCTTTTCTAGATGCCTGGAGGAACCGACGAATCTAGATCTAAGGGAGCTTGCCTTCACTTCGCAAACATCAATGCAACTACCTTCCCTTTGTTGAGCGAGACGCGTTGCCGTTTTCCTACACTGATCTAGCGTTTTAAGGAACTCTTGACGGTCTTCTTCCCCAACATCACCAGCAAAAGTGACTGCTTGCAGCGCCGCTAGGAATTTGACGCCGTCACGCAGAACCTCGTCATACTCAGTCCCTCCAACTCTAACGCTAGATGCTGCGTCATCTGCGCCAGACAACCACGAATTCATGTACGTGGACTTCCCGTAAACGTCGAGCAGATCCAAATGGACAGCGCTAGAATAACCTGCTGGGAGGGATGGTGTTGACGGCGCTGAAGCTGCCGCTTCTGCTCCGGAAGGCGCGCCTGCAACAGCTTCCGGCATAGGGCCGGCTGCCCCAGCAACGTCTTGTTGCTGCTGCTGCTGCTGTTGTTGCTCTTCACGGTCTTGTGGAGCATCGCAGGGGTCATGCCGTCCATGATCTGAAAGACGGCGACCACTTGCTCCTTTAGACGCACTTGACATTGTTGAAATGTGGTAGAAGCATCTTAAGACCAAAAATGTGGCAACAAATAGCGCTAGCATAAGGGCAACCCCCGTAATAACGGGACGGGTGGGGGAGGAGGCATTCAGTATTGGCTGTGAGACGTCATGTTCCATCCCCGTCGAGGGGGAAGGCATATAACTGAGAAATGCATCATGGACAGAAGAAGCTTCCGCTGCACCTGAAGTGCCTTGCATCTCCAGGTGTTCGCTCGGAGGCGTAGCGCCAGGAGTAACGGGGGTTGCTGGCAACATTCTTCGTCTTATATGCAAAATATGCCTCCCCACAGGAATTAGAAAAATGAAAAAAACTGCGCGTAATTCGCGACTTTCAGGTTATGTCTTCAACTAGACACCAAACGCCTCAGAAAGCATCTTTCTACCCCGGCGCAGCTTCCAGCTGCGGGGGCAGTATTCCAACGCAAAACCAAAAGCAGGAGTGTCAAGAAGCACAGAAAAGCAGCGTCCTTTAGTTCAAGAAAATGCCCTCTTAGTAAATATTAATAGCTGTAATGCTCTGCATCTTTTCACCTTTCTTTCATTGCGTGGCCTCTTTCCCATTTCGATTCAAGAAACTTTTCCGCTTCCCGTTGTGCTGCGGCAGCATGTCTCGATAAAAGGCTCGTAACCACTAACAAATCACCATTGTAATTTTGTTCTATTGTTTGAAAGCTTTGTTTGCTGTGGCCGTTGTACCATCGCTGTCCCCCTTCAGTGACTTCTCCGTAGTGGATTCCGAACTATACACCAGTAGACGGGAAACGGGGCATGAAAAAAGACACGTGACCTGTATAACCTTCTTCGACAGCAGTTCGCCACACTTTTGTACTTCGTTCTATTATTATGTGGCATTTAGACACCCGTTTCTACGCCTTGTCCTTTTCATGCTGCCAGGTACAACACTGGCCTTCCGGCATTGTTCTAGCACAGAAGCGTAATGTAACGCATGTAGGGACTTGAGGAAGGCGTTTCCCCAAAGCAGCTGACCTCACTGTCCTGCCCCCTAGTCATCCAGGACGTTGAGCGCATGGCCTAGAGCTGTGGGGGAGGCGGCAGCCTAATAAATGGAGTTGCAGCGCACCTCGCTGTTGCTGGCGATGCAAGCTAGCCTGACGCGTGGACACAAGGAATTTCCGATGAAGCTTCTTTTACTGCATGAATTACCTCTGTATACACGTATGGAGCACTTCTACTCACTTAGGAGTAGCACACGAAGGCCAAGTGAAGTACCCTGTGCTAGCTGCAGGCAGACCACGCTTCACCAAGTACCGCACCTGTAGCATGCTCAGCAGCATGGCCTGCGTGAGGGGGGGAGTATGCCCCGCGTTAAGGGGGGATATGCACATCTACTTAGAGGCAGGTTGTCTAGTAAGGGCCAAATAAGCGCTTAGAAAT
>NW_024015655.1:0-3150 GCF_000499745.2 Eimeria mitis
AGCAGCAGTGGCTACGCATGCAGCAGCAGCATCAGCAGCAATCTCTGCAGCTAAAAAACCTAGAAGAAACGCTCAGACAGGGAGAAGCACCAAAGGTAATGTGGAAGCAAGCGGGGGCGCTGCTGCAGCAGCAGCAGCAGCTACACCTGAAGCAGCTAGGCTACATACATCAGCAGCAGAGAGAAGTAGTATTAAAGATGCATGCGCAGCAGCGGCAGCAGGTGGAGCAGCAGCAGCAGCAGCACCTGCAGCAGCTACCTAACTCTAAGCTTCGCGTTGAGCTATCGCTGCATCACGAAACCATAGACAGGGTGCTGCAGCAGCATCAGCTGCTGCAGCTAACAGCTCTTATAGATACGCAGCAGCAAGAGCAGCAACTGCTGCTGCAGCAGCAGCAGCAATTCACAAACTCTGCTGCAGCAGACTCTAACCACCAACCCCACAACAAAAAGGAGTTCTGCCGCGCCATGCGGCTGCTGTCGCGGGGGGCCTTCGTACAGACAGAGCTGCAGCAGGAGGACGAGCAGCAGCAGCAGCTGGAGCTGCTGCTGCAGCACCTGCTACCGCAGCATCCGCAACAGCAGCAGCAGCAGCAGAAGGAGCAGCAGCAGCAGCAACCCGTAGCCCCCGAGCAGCAAAAAAAAACAAACGCAGCAGCAGACGTGTTGCAGCGGCTGCAGCGGGTGCAGCAGCAGAGTACAGCTGAGGATCGAGCTGTGCAGCAGCAGGAGAAGGAGCAGCACCAGCAGCAGCTGCTGCTGCTGCAGCAAGCAGAAGAGCGCGGGGTGCTGCAGCAGCAGCCTGAAGCCAGCAGCAAGCAGCAGCTCCTCAGCAGCATCGTCGGCCTCATGCAGCACCAAGAAGACCTCGACGTACAAAAGGAAGAGCTCATACGCCTAGCCACGCAACAGCTACAAGCACACGCAACCACCAGCAGCAGCAGCAGCAGCAGC
This sequence comes from Eimeria mitis, assembly GCF_000499745.2. NCBI lineage: Eukaryota > Apicomplexa > Conoidasida > Eucoccidiorida > Eimeriidae > Eimeria > Eimeria mitis. Next base: position 954 of record NW_024015655.1, read on the forward strand.
AGCAGCAGCGGCAGCGGCAGTAGTAGTAGTAGTAATGGTAGTAGTGGTAGCAGCAGCAGTACGAGCTGCGGAGACAGCAGCAGCAGCAGCAGCGGCAGCAGCAGTACTACGAACAGCGGCGTCGCCAGCAGCAGCAGCAGCAGGAGCAGCAGCAGCAATACCGAAGGCAGCAGCAGCAGCAGCAGCAGCAGCAATACCGAAGGCAGCAACAGCAGCAACGCCGCCATTGTCAGCGGCAACAACGACAATGGAAACATCATGAACACGGATGTCACCAGCAGCAACATTGACGACAGCTGCAGCAGCAGCAGCAGCAGCAGCAGCAGCCGCAGCAGCAGCGAGGGTATTATGAGCAGCAGCAGCAGCAGCTGCGCTGATAACAACAGCAGCAGCAGCAGCAGTCCCACCGACAATCAATGCGCCAACGCCCTCAGCAACACAGGCACTCTGAGTAGCAGCACCCCGCATAGCAGCAGCAGCAGCAGCAGCAGCAGCAGCAACGGCAGCAGCAGCAGCAGCAGCAGCAGCAGCAGTGAAAAAAGTGGCATGGAGGTGACAGCAGCTAGAAGAAAGAGAGAAGGTTATTCTGTTTCTTTTGGTGGTTGCTGCTCACGCCCTGTTGCTGCAGCAGCTGGTGCTGCTGCAGCAAGACTATCAGAGGCAGCAGCAGCAGCAGCAGCAGGACTAGCAGCAATTGCTTCTCGCTATGCTGCGTCCGTCGAAGAGGCATCAAAGAAAGCTCTGCTTGAGCAGCAGCAGCAGCAGCAGCAGCAGCAGCAGCAGCTGCTGCTGCTGCAGCAGCAGCAAGAACAAAAAAAACGAGAAGAAGAAGAGGATGGTTGTGTATACACCCCCACATCAGCAGAAGCAGCAGCAGCAGCAGCAGCAGCAAACGAAAAGCAACAAAGACTGTGTCGAGGAGAAATAACAGCAAAGATGGTGTTGCTGCTGCAGCAGACAGATGCATGTCTTTGCATGCCTCGTATAGATACAAATTTATTTATTTATTTAATAAAATATATATTGCCTGCTGCTGAGCATGGAGAGACAATAAGAGAGCTGCAGCGGCAGCAGCAGCAGCACAAGCTGCTGCTGCTGTCTGTAGAAAGTATAAAAAAACAAACAGAAATGCTGCTGCACTCGCACCCGCATGCACTCACTGAGTTAGCTTCAATAAGACAAAATACACAAAACAGAGATATGCAGGAGCTCGTTCGTTTCAGCTGTATAGACACCAAAACTGCTGTGCTGCAGCTAGCTGCAGATACACTCCAACTACTAAAAAAAAAAATATATTACAAAGACAAACACAAACACAAACACAAAGACAAAGACAAAGACAAAGACAGCAGCAAAGACAAAGACAAAGACAAAGACAAAGAAAAAGACAAAGACAGCAGCAAAGACAAAGAAAAAGACAAAGACAAAGACAAAGACAAAGACACAGCAGCAGATGATATAATAAAAACTTCCTTACAAAATATTTTAATACAAGGAGAGCAACAACAACCCCACCAACAAACACACACAAAAACAACATATACAGAAACTAACTGTCTCCTTAGGGGCCTATATACACCTCTCTCTCTCTTTGCTGCTGCTTCTGCTGCTTCTGCTGCTGCTGCTGCTGCTGCTGCTGCTGCTGCTGATGCTCTTCTCTATGGGCCCCTCATCCGTCCCCCCCCACACCGCCAGCTGTCTCCTCCTCCTCCTGGTGTTGCTGCTGGTGAGTTCTATTGGGCCCCCCTGCATGGGGCCCCCCCCCCCACCAGCGTTTGTATAGAGACGATACAGACACAGATACAGAGATATATAAAGATATATATAAAGAGAGAGAAAGAGAAAGAGAGAGAGAAAGAGAAAGAGAGAGAGGGAGAGGGAGAGGGAGAGAGAGAGACAGAGAACAAATATATCTGTCTCCTTATACACCAACTGTCTCCTTTGTCTTCTCCCCCCTACAGCCCCGAAACTATACACAACACATGCAAATGCAAGACAGTCTAGATGCCTTGGTGGGGGCTATTCCTGCTGCTGCTGCTGCTGATGCAGCAGCAGCAGCAGCAGCAGCAGGAGCAACAACAGCAGCAGCAGGACGTGGAAGCAGTTCTGCTGCAGCTGCTGCAGCAGAACGTATACAGTTCAGAGGGGGGGGGGGGCCCCCAAGGCAGCAACGAAGGGTATATGGGGGGGGGCCCCC
>NW_024015656.1:0-3148 GCF_000499745.2 Eimeria mitis
CAGGCGGGTGTTTGACCCCATGACAGAGAGCCCAGCTACGTGTAAAACTGAGGATATTGGGTTGGCTTTGTTGTCTGTGCTATTCTAGCATCTCTTGCATGTCAGGAGACGCATGCGTGCATGCAGCTACAATGTTCAAAGGTGTTGGAGGAACCGCTTGATTTGCTGAACGACATGAACACTCTTGGCACCTTCCGAGCAACAGCAAGTGGGTGGACAGGCTCGCAAAGCCAGGTGCGTGGACGGTACGCCTCTGCTGTGTGTGTTTAGATATGCGGACTGGGCGTTCAATGCGGGGAATGCGTCAGGCTACTTTTAGCACGGCGGTCAGTTAGGGGCAGTTGTTGAATGCCTCTCGTGGACAAGGGTAAACAACGCGGAGGCGAGCAAGTGCTGTAAGTTTGGGCATATGGAGGGCTGTTCATGGACAGGATGCGTGCTCGATCTCAGGACGTGCGTCAGTTCTGCAGAAGTGAAGTAGGACTATGGTTATGTGGTGCTGCGTAGTAAGAAGGTGTCCAAGCTGTGGGCCCACCAAACTTTTTTTTCACCGATTCTACCCCTGTCGGTTTGTCATGCGCGATTTAGCCTTAGACGTGTCGCTGTGCCGTGCCGTTCTGTAGAAAACTTACTTATTTGTGTGAAAGCAAAGCAGCACCATTTTCCTGCTTGCAGGTAGGCAACTTACCCATAGCCTCTGCAAATTCAAATGCGATGTAATCAAGGCGCAGCTCGGGACAAGACGACTTCTACAACTGCTGCACGGCTAAAAGAAGTCCTCCTAGCAGCACGTACGCCGACGCCGAATGCGCACACCAATCCATAGGCTTTGACTTCGCTGCAAGCAACGCTGGACGGCCAGAACCTCTTGGAACCGCGACATCTTCCAGCAATAGGTCTGCGTGGTCGGGAAGGTGGTTAGAGCATACCTTGGTATAGGATAACTGCTTTTATCTTGGTAGTTGCTCACAAGCTACGGGCTAGGTGGCTGAAGCTTGCTCATCCTGGCGCTCATGCTCCATGGATCAGATTGGAGTGTGTCAACCGTCTTCACAAATCACTGACGGGAATCAGAGATACTCCATATAACAATCCCTTAAGCATCATGGCTGTGTGTGATACCTTTGCAAACGAGTTGAGTCGGACCGCGTCCTTGGCACTTCACGCGCATCATGTCTCTTCAAACGTCACAGCTCACCGTATGATGCGCGCGCTTACCGTAGCAGGTCTAGTAGTTAAGGATTTGGCGCAATGCAGAACGTGCGCAGGCGTGAAGCTGCGTGACGCACAATAGTGCAAAGCGATTTGACTGTGGCTCACGGCATGATAGTACAGCTCAACACTACGTTCATTCGTGGCCACTGTGGTCGTGTCCGCACGCGACGTTTCTTGGTGAAGGAAATATGTTGTTTGTAATTGGCGATCAATATGGTGTTTGGACGTTGAGCGCAGAGCTGTCGATCCGCTAGTTTCCGTGGGCACCTCGGCGATCAGTTGCAGGAGCGACGCATGGCACACCCAGCCGTGGAAGCTTCGCCTGGTAGCGCTATGTGTCGTTGCACTTTGTATGCTATCGTGCAACAGGTCAAGGCTGACGCTTTGACTTCTGAAGGTGTGCAGCGCCATCAGCAAGTGCATAGCGGCGGTTCCGCATTACACCCTCTGCCGATAAGGAATGGCACTGCTGCGTTTTGCTTGTTTTCAAATGTGCAGCTTCGAATGGCTCGGCACCTAGGAGCTGTATCGGCTGGATGGCTATTCGTGTCTTTGCCTGTAGGGAACGCTGTGTTGTGCGTGCTTCGCTGTGGGTGGCGAGGGTTTGCGCCATGTCTTGGCTTGTGTAGGTTTACGACCTCCGGGTGAGGAGGCGGTCATCATCATTCCGTTGGGCACAGGACACGCAGCCTGGTACTATTTGCTGACATTGGCTTTGCACGGCTAGACGCAAATAAGCGGGCAACGTGCGTTAGGCTTGAAGAGTGAGTTTTACGTTGAAGCGCGTGCGTCTAGCTGCAGCTGTAGAATGATATGAGTTGGACATCTGCTAGCAGTTTGCGTTAGCGGAATGGTGTGTCGTTTGTCGAGGCAAAAGGCCTTTCTCTGCGGACACCGGCTTACAGAAGCGTCAACGCTGTGAAGTCAAGTGTTTGGTTCGGGTTTGCCTCAGCAGCAGGCGCACGTAGCAGAACATGAAAGTGTGATACGTTCCTAAATCCGTAAAGATGTGTAACTTGTGTGTGCTTCAAAGGAAGCAGCCCTGCACCTTTCTGCCGACTTTGGGTCTCCGAACGTCGCGGGAGTTTTGTGGGTTTTTCCTAGGGGATATGCGTGCAGCTGCAATAGGGTCTTTGGCACATGTGGAGGCCTGCGTGGCATGCTATGAGCACTTCTCATTTTTTGAAGTACGGAATCCGCGATGCCTGCATTTTATTTCCGGATTCCTCCAGATGTTGCTGTTGTTGCGCCACCAAGCTGTATGTTTTGCTGCGTGTGCTGTGCACTAGTGTCGTATATCATAGTGCAGTCACGTGTCTTTTCGACTGCTACGGGAAGCAGCTTGTGCGTTGTGAATGATGCATATACTGCGACAGGCTACTGGGAACGGGAGAGGCGCAGGCAATGCATGAAAGGGCCATATCTGCTAGAAGTAGCGCTTCACGCACCATAGCACGCGGCAGGGGAGAGGTATGTGGAGTCTAGCACTACTCTACGCTGACGGCCACTGTGCGCGAATTCATGACGACGTATTTCGATGCACCTTTGATCAGCTCTCAGGGAGTGCACTAGCTTGACTGCTGCATGGATGATGTTTTACTGCAGTCCATTCTCTGATGTAGTTGTTGGATAGATTTTTCAATGCGTTGAATATCTTCCGGTCTATCGCTGCTGGTTGAATAGTCCGTCCATGCTGTGCCGCAGTGGTGCAAAATTCGGCAGACTCAGCGCACAGTGTCTCGAACCGCCTAAACTCGTATGCTGATACATTCGTTCAGTGGGTGCGTGTTTGTTGCATACGGAACCTGACGCACCTGACGTATGCTGGCACAGGGGCAGATTGCAGCACATCTTGGAGGAACGCTTTGCTGAGCCGGTCTACTGTGGGAGTGCCTTACTCCGTTTACAGCTCAGCTCTGCAGAGTCTAACTAC
>NW_024015658.1:0-3139 GCF_000499745.2 Eimeria mitis
TTTTTTTTTTTACGTTGAAATACAATAACAGGAGTTTGTTTTATATTTTCTTTCATAATACCCTAATTATAAATATAATTATAATTATAAATATAAATATAAATATAAACATAAATATATATGTGGTGGGGTTGTAAGAAACACAAACCCATACATGAAAGACGCTGCTGCGATTTCAGGTGTACGTACACCGGAGCAGACCTGCAGTGTCTCAACCAGCAAACGGCGAGTTTAAAGAACTATCATCTTCACGTAAAAAAGAAGATATACAAATACAAATATGTACAGATGTATGTATACCTTTATAAATATTCATATTCATATATATATAATATATGTATGTATAAACATATGCACGTAGACTTAGATATATAAATATATATATATATACATACATACTTATATATGTATATATGTAAATGTATCTAATTATATATATACATATTTATATATTCTGCTGAGAGCCTTCCTCTTGATGAGGCGCAATCAAAGAAATACCTGAGCTGCTGCAGCTTCCCTGTTTAGCTGCGTATACAGCTGGCGGTTGAGTGGTATTATATCTTTTCTCATAAGTGTGTATTTTTTCTGTATTTATTTTTTTCTGTATTCTCTGTTTCTGTGTACCTGTTGGGGGCAGCTGAATGCTGCTATATAGCATACTGGTATTGTAAAGGGAGAGAGAGAGGAACTAGGACCTTCGTAAGCAGCACGCAGGTAGCGAGATAGAGCCCTATACAAGCCCACTGAATGCATCTTATTTCAATCTCTCTGACGTCAGGGGGGCCCTCACACGGCCTGGGGAGCAGACAAAGAGAACCCCGCGGATGCATAACAGCAACAGTAAACAACACACAGTGCAGGCACAGCAACACCCCGTACGTAGCCGCCTGCATGAGGGGGGCTGCAAAGGCAACGAGACAGTCGCTGAGGGGGGAAAGGCCGAGGCTCTTCAAGCTGCATGCAGAGTCTGCAAGGTTGTTGAATATCTCCTCCCATATGAAAGCAATCGCGGCGATACCTGCCCCGCTTAGCTCCGATACCTCCATGGTGGTGTGTATATACACCTCAGACGGAATGCCTCTTAGTATGGAGCTTCAATAAACTCAGATTCACTCAAAACTATTGATGAAAACGCCTGCAATCGCTAGCTTTCTCTCAGTGGTATGGTGGTGGTGGCGGCGGCGGCGGCGAACCTGCAGACGATGGAGCAGTTCCCGCGATACATTGAATCACCAGGAAGTGCAACCGAGTAAAAAACCTGAAAGCCCTCGAAATTTGAGGCAAAAAACTCAAAACAGCGGAGAAATTCCCCCAAAAGAATACAGAGAAACGATGCAAGCCGCCACACCGTCGTGCAGTACAAGCACTCGGGGTATGCGTATACACCCCAATTGAAACCTGACGGAAGAGAGGCAGCAGAGCACTTTCACCTCTTCATAATAATCCTTGAAAAAATAAAAAGAAAAAATATCAAAGATTTCTTCCAAGAAAAAAAAAAAACCGTATTATCTATCGCCCCCATCAGCCCCGGGTTGGGCGGCGCCACCACCGGCAGCACGGCTCACGCAAGAACAGAAAAGATGAATTTTTTCATGTTTTTTATTTTTTTTTTCAACACTATTGTTTAATTTACTAAAATATTTTCTTAATTTAACTTTATAATCCGTATAATAAACTATTTAAATATGTTTAAGCAAAGAACTCAGAGCCGCCTGTTTTCCCTTTCGTGCGCACGAACCGGTGGGACCACGATGGAGTGGCTTTTGCAAATTCCCCCAAAATAGCACAAAAACTGAAGAATTCTTTTCTAAATAATATTAAAATTAATGAAAATATATTAAAATAATATTTAATTTTATTTACACTTTCTTTTTAATAAGTTTCGCAGAGTAGTATTAAATGACGGATCCTCCAAAAACATGAAAAAAGAATGGCTCGCACGCGCGCAACACGTACAGCTTTGCTCAAACTAATATAACTTGTTATTTACATTTTATATTAATATAATTTAAATATTAATTAATATAAATATAATTTAATATAAATAATACCACGTGTTTAACACTCAATGTTATGTTGAACAAATTTGTAGGTGTTGCGCTTTCTAACGCTCCTAGCCATAATAGTGCTGAAACCAGAGATATTATAAATACAAATAAAATAAATAATTTCATCACAATTAAACTTTATGAAATAATTTAATAAAATTTNATATTATAAATACAAATAAAATAAATAATTTCATCACAATTAAACTTTATGAAATAATTTAATAAAATTTTATGTAATAATATTAAATATAATGAAACAATTTCCATTAAATTTAATAATATTACCGCTTTCAGCAAAGGGATCAAATGCTTCGATGATGTAATATTTGTTGTTTGTGTATAAAGTGAATGATAAATAATATATTTTATAAATAATAAAAGTATATGTATTCTTAATAACTATTCTTTTTACTACTATTCTCATATTATTATAGAAGAAACAAGCCGCTCTGCCCTTTCCTTCACTCCTGCACAGCAGTACAAGTGGCTAACAGCGTGATGCTAAGAGAAGAGAAAGGAAACCACAAATTCTATCATCAGCTGCAGCAGTACTCCTTTCTACAACTCCTTACTTTAATTAAAAACCCCAAAACTGTCAGAATAAAACTCAATAAACCCTCTATGTTGCATGCACTGATAGCCGTTGAGAGGATTGGTGTTTATTATGGCCCCCAGTATCAACTGCAGCTACACCTGGTGCTCACCGTCCTCCCTATAGCCCCCGAGTAATTACAAGCAAGTAAATACAAAAGTTTAATTTGTTTTAAAAACAAAAAAATAAAAAAAAAGAAATATACAGACTGTTTGTGAGGTCCTAAGGGGGCGGCTGGTGTTGGGTTTCAGGTGTATCCTCAGCTACATAAAGCTTGGGTGCTTGCATACATCTCCTCCTGTGCGCTTGCAGTGCATCTTATTTCCATTGTGGTATTTCTTCTAAAATATTATTACTAATATTATTATTATTTTTATTACTTCGTATACATTGCTAGACCTGCGTATCCTTTTCGTATTTTCTATCAGGGGCGTTTTGCTCTACCCATTTGAATGCGTCTACGTGCTGTTGTTTTTTCTGTTGTTTTCCATCTTTG
>NW_024015659.1:0-3137 GCF_000499745.2 Eimeria mitis
TATATATATATATATATATATATATATAGAGAGAGAGAGAGAGAGAGAGAGAGAGAGACATATATTTATAGATATATATATATATAGTGGTCCATTGGTCCAGTGGTCTAACCTTTCTCTGGTGTTTGTTGATGCAGGCCTCATGCGACAAGAAGGCGTAGTCGAGTCGATGCAGGCCAACTGCTGCAGAGCTCAAAAACTCCCGCAGCTGAGCCTCCTGCTGCCGCAGCGTCTGGCAAGCTGTTGAACCCACCCACACCTGAAACCACCAGCAGCAGCAGCAGCAGCAGCAGCAGCAGCAGTAGTAGTAGTAGGAGTAGTAGTAGTAGCAGCAGCAGCAGCAGCACATGTAGCAGCAACAGCAGATGTAGCAGTTAACGGTTGCAGCAGTAGTTGCAGCAGCAGCAGCAGCGCATGTAGCAGCAGCAGTTGCAGCAGTAGTAGCAGCAGCAACAGCAGCACAAGAAGCAGCAGAAGTAGCAGCAAAAGTAGCAGCAGCAGCACATGTAGCAGCAGCAGCAGCAGCAGCAAAAGTAGCAGCAGCAGCATGAGAGTCCAACAGGGCGAGGGCTAAACAAGGGCTATAAGCAACGCTGTGGAGCCGCTCCGAGCCGCAGCAGCTCCTACTGCAACAGCAACAGCAACAGCAGCAGCAGCAGCAGCAGCAACTGCAGCAGCAGCAGCAGCAGCAGCAGCAGCAATTGCCTCACCTCCACCTTGTGGGTTTTGTCATTGTTGCGGAGACAGAGAACAACCCCCGTAAGAGTCGACAAGACAGCCTTCAGGCTTCTTCTGTTTCTTTGCTGCTTCTGCTCCAGGGACCGCAGCAGCAGCAGAAACACACCCTGTACATACACCACAACGACACTATATACAACCAATGCTGCAGCAGCAGCAGCAGCAGCAGCAGCAGGTCCCCCCTTCTGCTCCCAGCAACGAGGCGAAAGAGCAGCAGCATCTGTCGCCTATATAGATGAGAGCTGCTGCTGCAACTAAAAATACAACTCCTCCTGCTGCTACAGCAGCAGCAGCAGCAGCAGGAGCAGCAGCAGCAGCAGCAGCAGCAGCAGCTGTTGCTGCTGCAGCAGTTGCTGCAGCAAGAACTCACAACTGCCTGAGACTTTCCCGCTAGGTTTCTGATAACGAAGTGACCCCCCCCCCTGTTGATGGGGTCCTCCCAAAGGGGGAGACAGCCGCCGATGCATGCAGCTATGTTTACCGGGGGCCCCAGGGCCCTCGTCGTCAGCATGCTCCACAGCTCTATTATGCCTCTTGCTGAGCCCACCCGCCCTGTTGCAGCAACAACAACACATATACACACATGCATGCATGCATGCATGCATGCATATATGTTTCAGGGTGGAGATTCTTATCTTGCTGCTTGTGCTGCTGGTGTTGCTGCTAGTGCAGGTGGTGTCTGTGTTGTTGGTGTTGTTGTTGGTGCTGCTGCTGCTGCTGCTGCTGGTGTTGGTGTTTCTGTTGCTGTTGTTTGTGCTGCTGCTGAAGCAGCTGCTGCTGAGGCAGAGTGCATGCGCTGCGGGGACACACCGATCTGTACAAGGCCCCGCTCATAGTCCTCCTGCAGCCTTCCCTTGCTGCTGCTGCTGCTGCTGCCTTTGCTGCTGCAGTTTGTCTCGTTCCCTATGGGATCGTGCCTGAGCAGCAACAACCGAAACCCCCACACAGCACCGCAGCAGCTGCTGCTCCTGCTACTGCTACTACTGCCGCTGCTGCTGCTGCTGCTGCTGCCGCTGCTGCTGCTGCTGCTGCTGCTGCTGCAGGTTAACTTACCACAGATACCATCCGCCAGGAAAGGGGGCCCAGGGGCCCCCGTTATTGCTGGGGGGGCCAGGATACCGTTGGAGGTCCCTCTCGTCTTCCGGTATGTTTTGCTGCTGCTGCTGCTGCTGCTGCTGTTGCTGCTGCTGCTGCTGCTGCGGTTTCTGCTGCAGCTGCTCGCTGGGTACAACTTGAATGTCTCTTCCTGGGTTAATCAGACCAGCAGCAACAGCAGCACTAAAGACACAAGCATGTCGGTGCGGCCTGCTGCCTGCTGGTGCTGCTGTTGTTGTTGCTGCTGCTGCTGCTGCTGCAGGGCCCCTCTCTAGGTACCCGCAGGGCCTCCGAGCAGCAGGTGGGCCCCCAAACCGCTGCGGCTGCCGCTGCAGCCCAGCGGGAACGCCGCTGGGGGGCCTCCGGGGGCCCCGGCGCTGCAAACAAAAAGAAAATAAAAAAAATAAAAATAAAACAAATGCTATAACAACACAGACAAGCGAAACCCTAACATATCCTAGGCCAACCCTAAACCCTAAACCCTAAACCCTAAAACCTAAACCCTAGAGAGAAATACGAAAGAGAAAAAGGCAGCAAAGATAAATACAGGGAAGAGAGATAAAGAAACAGCTCCGTTCAAGTTGCATGCACTCATGCAGTTCCGCTTGTCTAGGGTTTAGGGTTTAGGGTCTGGGGTTTAGGGTTTAGGGTTTAGGGTTTAGGGTTTGTTACCACGGTGATGTCTTCGTCATCAGATATAGGCACATCTGCCCAGCGGCGGGGCCGTCGGGGTTTCACAGCAATCCAGCCTTCAGTGTCTTCCTCTGCTGCTGCTGCTGCTGCTGCTGCTGCTGTTGCTCTTGTTGCTGCTGCTGCTCCTGGCTCGGCCGCTGCCGCTGCCGCTGCTGCTGCTGTTTCTGTTGTCGCTGCTGCTGCTGCTGTTTCCTGTGTTGCTGCTGCAGCTGCTTCTATTTGCTGCTGAGGCACTGGAAATCCCAAACGGCTCTCTGAGCCATCATCAGCTGCTGCTGCTGCCGCTGCTTCTGCTGCAGTTGCTGCTGCTTCTGCTGCTGCTGCTGCTGCTTCTGCTGCAGTTGCTGCTGCTTCTGCTGCAGTTGTTGCTTCTGCTGCTTCAGTTGCTGTCTCGTCTGTTGTTGTTGTTGTTGCTCTTGCGGCTGTCTCATCACATTCGGTTGCAGCTGCTGCTACTTTGAGTGTAGCTGCTGCTGCATCTGCTGCAGCATCTGCTGCAGCAGCACTTGCTGCAGCTGTTGCTGCTGCAGCCGTCGCTTCAGCTGGCTCTGCTGCAGCACTTGCTGCTGCTGGTTCTGCTGCAGCAGTTGCTGCTGCTGGCTCTGCTGCAG
>NW_024015660.1:0-3135 GCF_000499745.2 Eimeria mitis
GTCGTTGGGGGCACAAGACGCAGAGCTGCTGGACGGGACTAGTGCATCTACTGACGTGAGTGGGATCAGGTTCCGAGGGCCAAATGATCCCTAAGGCCCCGAACTCCCCTTAGACTGGCGTTTCTGAAGGGGCGTTTCTCACATGATGTGTGGGCTGAGCCCTCAGTCCCTCAAATGATACGCAGAGATTCGTTCACGTTAATAAAGTACACTTAGTGTAATGTTCTCAATAAGCATGGCATATTAATAGGTTGTTCCTCTGAAAGACGATTGTGGGGCACACCTCTCGAACCATCTTTCGATTACAGCGGGCCGGCGGGCATAACTTGACAGAGACACGCAAGTAACCTCACAGAATACAGATACTCAAACATCCATCTAATTCAGCAAAGTAACAAAGCTGACGAAGCTTAAAGAATGTTTCTTCTCTTGTTTTCTTCTCCAAACTTGTTCTGGTATCATCCAGGCCCCGCACGGCGGCTAGGGGCTGGGAGACGAGACGGCCTGGCATGCTGCAACACCTTTGCACGAAGTCTCATCCTCAAGTATAGTCATAACAACACACCTTTTTGTAAACAATTTATTATGCACTTCAACCACCACCCGTGCACAACGGCCGCGGCAATGCTGCCGTGATTATAGTGAGTAGTCACTGCAGTGTCTGCACCACAATGTTTCTGTTCTTTTCCCTGCGCTAGAAGAAAGCGTCTAATGCGTGGTTAGCTAGTTAAATATTGAGCTTCACATTTTATTTTTTTGCCGCGAGACGGTAATACGTTAGGTTGATTTCCCGCCCGTCTTCCGCCAGCATCGACAGGTGTGCCTGAAGAGGGTGAGGANGTAATACGTTAGGTTGATTTCCCGCCCGTCTTCCGCCAGCATCGACAGGTGTGCCTGAAGAGGGTGAGGATTTCGTATCGCCGTACTTGCGGGCGGTATCTGGAGACTACCTCCAGGCGGTCTCCGCAGGCACCTCGCTCCAGATCCCCTGAACTCTGTTTCTCATTGGTTTTCTATGAACACTAAGCATCAAACAATTCAGGTTTCACCTAATTCAATTTGTAGCAGGAGTCCCTTTGGCGTATCTCGCTGCTGAGCGACCAAATTACACAGTTCTACGGGAAATGCGGTCACGGGTGTGATATCTCCCTGACCACTAGGATCCTATCCCTATTCGACAGTCTGACCATTCGTAAATTGTAAATTTATCGTTATATCCTACAAAAATATAGGGTGAGTCTATATGTTTCAGAAATTCCAGTGTTTTTGGCCTGCCCTGCTGAACCCGAGGGCATTACAGTCAGCCTTCACAACCAGCTCCATACCAAGTGGGGTTGTCCAGCACCCTTGGCCTGTAGGCCCTATTTTCTGTATAAAATAACTTTTTTTATTTCTAATAATTCTTTCTTTACATTACGTTGGCAGATTATACGTCTAGATGTCTCATTTGATGNAATAGTTTCTCATAGTTCAGGAATGCCTCTCTCAGTGGCACTTAAACATCGGAATTTATCTCCTTCCTGTAGCGCTCTCTGTTCACGGACCTACGAGCCAAATCTGGACGCGCCTGTCTACAGAGGAAAACTTGTAGCGTGGTCTACAGTTAGCATAGGAGCATTCACTTGGCCATTGTAGGCTTGCCCCAAGTGAATACAAGCGTTCCAAAAGTGTATACAGAAGTAAATCACGCAGTAAAGGAAGCTTCGTTGAAGCTTCCTGTGTTCAGACGTGATTGTTCTGGACCTCCACTGCGGAAATCCCCGCGCGTTACACCAGGCGCACTACAGGACTCGTCGAAGGAAACAACTTCCAATAAAGGCACTCTCATGGCTACTGAAAACCTGTAAATAGCTTTGTTACTAGATGCGCATGCACTCTCCACGTGTTGTACACTAGACTAAGGGCGGACTAGGGCTACGTTGCGAACTGAAGCGACGGGAACCTCGATGCCGAAAGGAGGGTCAGCGTGATAAAGGACATCATAAAAAACATTGAAGGCCAACAAAGTTTATCAAATTATCACTTTTACTAAGGTGTTTAGCGACAAGTTCTATGCGCTGAACGATGTGACGAATAGAACCCACAGTGTATCCGCTCGCAACGCTTTCCAGCAGGTCGATACAACCGGTAGCTAACCCTTCATAAAATCTGGATGAAAGAACCAAAACGAGATCAGCCCAGCTACCTTTACATTGAATTATGAAAAATAAGTTACACATTCTCACTTCCTACTGGTCTCAGTGTTTGGTGTGTTGGTCAACGGCGAAGCCGGATTGGATTGAATGCTGACTGCTGGCTCACCTCTCGCTGCTTCGAATTAAGAGACCCTTTCATTACGATTCAGATTTCCACTGGTACTGAACGTTGTTCTTGCCCTCAGTTAAAGCCTGCACACCCTGATAATTGAGCACCCAGCCCAGCAACTTTGTCCGATTCTGATGCTCCCTTGCCCTTCACCAGTTCTTACTCGATGGCGCTAAATACACTAAGGACGTCAACATATCCCGTACAGACTGCACCGGGAAACGTCCGTCTTCCAATCCGAATTTTGGCAAAAAATTCCAGTGCTTGAATATCTAATGTTTATCATCATTATCTCATTGGACCAACGAAATCTTCTAGGACAGGTAGTGGCGGATTACACCTTAAGCACATTGCATCAGGGCCATTTCAGCTTTGCATATGAGCCTCATAGTACTGCAACGAATCAGATAACTGACATCGATGTGCGTCCAGATGATGCAAGGGCTTCACTTCATAGCCATCGACTTGTTGAACGCATTGCTGACTATTGACTCCCGTGCTTCTTGATGCTCTCGACCCACTCTGTTGCGTCTTCTCTCCAAGCGTCCCACTTCCGCTTATTGAAACTAGACATGGGTGATAGAAAAAGGGCAATTTTTAAGCTGACCACGAGGCGCAAGGGAGGCCTTTGCCTCATCCTGTAGTATTCTAACGCAACCCTCAGTGCACTTAAGATGGGGTAACTCCAAGAGTTCTTTCCAACGATCGCTTCCTTGGAGTTGCGGCGATACCCTGCTCTTTCTATATGGCGGACTACCATGGGCCACCACGTATCTACCTTGGAACAATCTCCAAGTGCTTCCGCTGCACAGTGCAGCGTGTCGAGAACAA
>NW_024015661.1:0-3134 GCF_000499745.2 Eimeria mitis
TTACTTGCTGCACGCAGGGCTGCAGAGTCGCAGCTCGCCATGCAGCAGCAGCAGCAGCAGCAGCAGCAGCGGCAGCAGCAGCAGCAGCAGCAACAGCAGCAGCAGCAGTCGTGCGACAGCTCCATAACTGCAGGGGAAAAAGCATTCATGAGTTCGAGTGTAGCTGACCGGCAGCTGCTGCTGCAGCAGCTGCGCATGCAGCACGAGCAGCAGCAGCACATTCAGCAGACAAAGCGAAATACACCGCAGCAGCAGCTGCCACAGGGCCAGCAGCTCTCGCTGCAGCAGCTGCAGCAGCTGCAGCAGCTGCAGCAGCTACAGTTGCAGCAAAATATCAATCAGCAGCTTCATATGCAGCAACAGCAGTTTTTTCCGCCGCAGCAACGAATGCCACTGCAGCAACAACTTGAGCAGCAGCAGCAGCAGCAGCAGCAGCAGCAGCAGCAACGCCTTCAGTCTCAGCAGCCACTGCTGCAAGAGGGCTTTACGAATCTGCTGCAGCCACAACTAAAAGTTCAGCAGCTGCCCCAGGTGCTGCAGCAGCAGCAGCAGCAGCAGCAGCAACAGCGACCTTCGGCGCAGCAGGCAGCAGCAGCAACAGTGCAGCAGCAAAGATTACAGAGTCAACCGCCTCAACAGCAGCTCTGGCAGCAGCTGACGAAGCAAGAACTGCAGCAGCAACTGCATGCGCGACAGCAGCAAAGGCTCAGTGCTCAGCCCTCGATGAACCGCCTGCAGCTGCTGCCTAAGGATCAGTTAGTGCTGCAGCAGCAGCAGCAACCGTTGCAGCAACTGCAGCAACCCTTGCAGCAGCAACAACTGTTGCAGCAGCCGTTGCAGCAACAGCGACAGTTGCAGCAGCAGCAACTGTTGCAGCAGCAGCAGCGACCGTTGCTGCAGCAGCAGCCGTTGCAGCAGCAGCAACAACTGCTGCAGCAGCAGCAACTGCTGCAGCCGGGACAACCAGTGCCGGTGCAAAGGGTATTGCTGCCTCACGTAAAGCGCCCGCCCCAGCTTGCTGCGCAGCTGCTGCAGCAGCAGCAGCAGCAGCAGCAGCAGCAACAGCTGCAACAGCAGCTGTTGAGCCCCATGCCAAGGAGGCGGCAGCTGCAGCTACCGCAGCAGCAGCCGGGGCACTTTTTGCAGGTAGTGCAGCAGCAGAGCCCGCTGCTGCAGCAAGGCGAAGAGCAGCAGCAATCACGTGGGCCCCAGCAGGAGTTGCAGCAGCAGCAGCAGCCGCAGCAGCAGCAGCAGCAGCTTGCACGTCGGCAGCAAGCTCTGCAGCAGCAGCAATTGCTGCCGATGCAGCGACCAGCGCGATTGAAACAGGAGCAGCTGATGGAGACCCACTCACAGCAGCAGCAGCAGCTGCAGCAGCAGCTGCAGCAGCAGCAGCAAACCCCCAGTCATGAACAGCAGCAAACTATGGGGCACGAGCAGGCACAGCTGCGGCTGCTGCTGCACCAGCTCTCCCACAGCAATCTGTGGCAGTCGACACACCCTGAGCCGCAGCAGCAACAGCAGCAGCAGCAGCAGCAGCAGCAGCCACAGCAGCAGCAGCAGCAGAAGATGAGCTCTCCTCCTGGTTGCTTGCCGCTGCAGGCACACGTTTCGCAGCAGATCGAACAGCTGCGGCAGCAGCAGCAGCAGCCGCGAGAGCCGCTGGCGCCGCAGCAGCAAGCGCAGCGGCTGCTGCACCTGCAGCAGCTGCACCAGATGCAGCTGATGCAGCTGCCGCAGCAACTGCAGCATTTCCAGCAACTCGGCGTCCCGCAGGAGCCGCAGCAGCAGCAGCAGCAGCAGCAGCAGCAGCAGCAGCAGCAATTGCTGCCGATGCAGCCACCGTCGTCGNGCAGCAGCAGCAGCAGCAGCAGCAGCAGCAGCAGCAGCAGCAATTGCTGCCGATGCAGCCACCGTCGTCGCCCCAGACTCTGTCGGTGCAGCAGCAAGCAAAAAGCATGAAGGAGACATTCGAACGGCTGCAGCAAGTGCAGCAGCAGCAGCAGCAGCAGCTGCAGCAGCAGAAAGTGATGCAGCAGCAACTGCAGGAGCAGCTAGGAAGGGCCGTCAGTATGCGTCCAAATGGGGCGATGGCGAGCGCCTCGTCCCCTGCAACCGTGCAGCAGCAGCAGCAGCAGCAGCAGCAGCAGCAACTGCAGCAGCAGGAGCAGCACCAGCGGCGACTGCAGCAGGAGCGGCGACAGCTGTTAATTGAACACCAGCAGCAGGTGAAGCGGGAGCTGCAGCAGCAGCGGCTGCTGCGGCAGCAGAACCAAAGAGAGCAAGCAGAAGCACTACAGCGGCAGCGACAGCAGCAGCAGCAGCAGCAGTGGCTACGCATGCAGCAGCAGCATCAGCAGCAATCTCTGCAGCTAAAAAACCTAGAAGAAACNAGCAGCAGTGGCTACGCATGCAGCAGCAGCATCAGCAGCAATCTCTGCAGCTAAAAAACCTAGAAGAAACACTCAGACAAGGAGAAGCACCAAAGGTAATGTGGAAGCAAGCGGGAGCGCTGCTGCAGCAGCAGCAGCAGCTACACCTGAAGCAGCTCGGCTACATACATCAGCAGCAGAGAGAAGTAGTATTAAAGATGCATGCGCAGCAGCGGCAGCAGGTGGAGCAGCAGCAGCAGCAGCACCTGCAGCAGCTACCTAACTCTAAGCTTCGCGTTGAGCTATCGCTGCATCACGAAACCATAGACAGGGTGCTGCAGCAGCATCAGCTGCTGCAGCTAACAGCTCTTATAGATACGCAGCAGCAAGAGCAGCAACTGCTGCTGCAGCAGCAGCAGCAATTCACAAACTCTGCTGCAGCAGACTCTAACCACCAACCCCACAACAAAAAAGAGTTCTGCCGCGCCATGCGGCTGCTGTCGCGGGGGGCCTTCGTGCAGACAGAGCTGCAGCAGGAGGACGAGCAGCAGCAGCAGCTAGAGCTGCTGCTGCAGCACCTGCTACCGGAGCATCTGCAGCAGCAGCAGCAGCAGCAGAAGGAGCAGCAGCAGCAGCAACCCGTAGCCCCCGAGCAGCGAAAAAAAACAAACGCAGCAGCAGATGTGTTGGACCGGCTGCAGCGGGTGCAGCAGCAGAGTACAGCTGAGGATCGAGCTGTGCAGCAGCAGGAGAAGGAGCAGC
>NW_024015663.1:0-3127 GCF_000499745.2 Eimeria mitis
CTGCTTGGAAATGCAAGCAACCACCACATAGTTGAGCATATGTACAGGAAGTTCTGAATGTTGAATTAATTATCATTCAGAAGCCTGAACGCTTTGTTCCTTCAGCTTCTACATTCAATGAAAGCCCTGCAGCAATAGCAAACACGTTCGAAAAACCGTTCAGTTGTCCCCAGAGCCATCGCAGTGCGCAGTGAGAAGTCTAAATGTAATTGCCACTCGGGCCGACAGCGTCGAGAGTGCAGCTCAATCATGGGTCTTCCCCCTGCTGAGGCGTGCATTTCAGAAGCGATTACACGGGTAGCAACGGGACAAAATAGTTCTTTCTACCGCACTTCTGCAATTGCGTATGCATGCCAGCTGCGCTTTTAGATAGCCCAACCCTGCAACAACTATCTATACCGGCTGACTCCACGATGCTCAGAAAGCTTGAAGACGTATTTCATGGACGATATTCCAGCCAATTGCAACAGTGTTACTTGTTCTACTTGGCATAGTTCCAAAGTAACTAGGTAACGCATCACAGACTCATTGACAGATTCGGCGCTTCAAGATATACGTGACAAAAGAGATCTTGTAGCAGCTTTGAAGGGAAGACACTGAAGCAGCGTTGACTAGTTCCCCTTCGTAGAAAACATGAACAAGAATTTTTGCCGCAACAATTGCTTTTGATGCAGCAACCCTGGGTGATCAAAAAAGTTTACGTAAGACCCAAGGAACGCTAGGAGTCGAATTCACAACACTATGCGGCTGATGCTGCATCTGCAACACGAAAAAAATGCCAAACTCTAGCGCTTTGGCCATTAGAAAACCTGCATTGACCTAAAGAAAAATATCGGCAACTTCATTCTGGCACAGGCCGTTCGCGCGCAAACACCACTCAATCCAACAGTAGCACGCGAACAGTAGTTAACTGCAGATAGGCCGTGGGCTTCGTAAGGCGTCTTCAGCATGTGCCGTTAACACAGAGATTAGGACAAAGTGCAGAGAGAAGGTACCTCATATATGTACATTTCCATTAGGAGAATTTTGGCTTCTTGCGCTACTCACTGGCTCGAGCTGTATGATTTCCCTTCAATGGGCTGCGGGACAGTTGATACTCTAACAGTACAGCAGCTGAGAAGCAAATGTCAATCACTCATCAGTGCATCCTTTTCGACTGCTAGTGCAGTACATGCTGAGCAAATGTGTAGCTTTACCTGTTCATTGATGCAACAAACAAAGGAAAGTTCAGACTCCTCAGAACGCTTGCGATTAGGTACAATCTATCCACAACCCATCCCCAAGTCTAGCGGATAGAAAGGCATAGCTGCGCTCACGACCCACAGAAGCAACTCGACAAGAAAACGATTAGACCACTCACATGCTGCCCATCAGCAAGCTCAACACAGATTGTCGTGCTGTCACTTTTCTAGGCCTGGCGAAGTTTGCGTGATAACGAAAGTTCCAAAGCTTTGTCTGAAATGGAACAGTTTGCCATTGGACCTTGATAAATGTTTTGCGGCAGGCCGTTTCGTCNCACTTGCCACCACTAGCATGCAGATGAATGGCCGAGGCTCTCTGCTTCAGGTGGCTAAACCGAGCGCATCTAGGATCGCATTCGCCCTTTCAGAAATTAGTGAAGATTCATTTTGGATGCGGATATGTCTAACTAGCTCATAAAGTTGTCCGCGCACTCTCTGCATTGCCCAGCTTATTTATCTTTAGCATACTCTCTCCACAGAAGTACAAATCAAGTACGCTTGCGCTGTTGCTATGCTGGTGCCCTGGGTAGCGCTGCTCGCCTGGATTAGATGCACAATGATCCATGATGCGCAATTTCACTGCAACTTCACTCATCCCTGGTATCCAGTAGGCAGCATGACCATATTATGCGCAATTATGTGAGCGCGCATACAAAATATTCCAATTTTGCTCACTCCAGCAGTTATACGGGGGAACCTGATTACGCAGCGGCGTGCACGCCATCATGTTTTTCAGACAGTCACGTGGGTAAGTCTTAAACTGGTTTGTATCCCCAAGCAAAATAAAGAACAGACATTCACCCCCCACCATAGTACAAAACCGCGGACCTTCAGAGCGGTAAAAAAGAATAGCGTGAGCCTCTAGCAGATGCCGAAGCATTGCGCCCCTTGTGGAGCGACAGTCGCGCTTGCTGCATGCGAGTGTATGGGCCAATGCTCTGTTTGGAACTTCGGACAATTCAGAAAAACTGGCATTATTTTTTTTTCTTCTTAGTGTAGTTTCGTCTTGANGTTTGGAACTTCGGACAATTCAGAAAAACTGGCATTATTTTTTTTTCTTCTTAGTGTAGTTTCGTCTTGAAGCCTATTCGACACATTTGCGGCAGAGGCGGCCAAATGTGAAAAGGTTGCAGCAAGGAACGATTGCCCTCTGGTGCTTGCCGTTTAGTAGGTCCAAACACAGAACTCCGTAGAAACGTATCTGCTTCTGTCGAAGCGCAAATTATGGGCAAACCAACGACCATGTTATTCAACATACTGCATCGACACGAAGAAAGGCAGATCGACACAACATCCAAGTTGCAGATAACGCGTGCTCCCTCGTCAGTTTTATAATTAGATATCTTGTTTTGGGATGGAAGTAAAAATATCTTCCTTAATATATTCTTGTCGAAAAGACCTTATTTCAGGTGGATTGTTCATCCGCACCAGCTGCCGCAGAACGCCACACTCAGGGCAATTTGCATTGTATGAGAGGGGCAAATCTAACGGTACGCATCTGTGGGGTGGCAAGATGGTCGGATAAGTTGTCTGACTACAAGTGTGAACAATATTTATCTCTTGGTTGGTTTCAGCAGTAACCGGATGCAACATTTACGCAGCATGTTTGACATCGCTGCACAGACTTCCTATAGCACTAGCTTGTCGAAAGAAAAGATTGCTGAACACACAGTCTGAAGCGTGCGAATCATGAATTCGCCGTACCAAACGCTTGAAGCACCCTTATCGCTTTAGCAACTGCTGCCACCTCCTATCTGTAACTTGTGCTAAGTAACTGCGCTTATGCGTACTCTCGGCAGATATCCCTAGAATGGCTTTCCCGACTGCCTCAGAATCTTGCATTAGGATGCACGCGGCACAACAGAAACTGGGTGAATTTCGCTGAC
>NW_024015664.1:0-3127 GCF_000499745.2 Eimeria mitis
AACTGACCGACACAGATTACGCTGATTAGAGGGAATATATATTATGCTGTCTTGCTTATTTGGATTTTCTCGCCAAAATACTCGGAGGAAGCTGATGCTTTGAGCAACAAAAGACTGGGGGGCGGGTGGGTGCAGTGCCGGCGTTGAGATGATGACGGTGAATTGGGCTTTGGCTATATCTCTCTTGGGCTTATTGGTGACTTCGTGGTATTACGTGAACATGCTGACGTTAACGCAGCAGCTGCAGCAGGCAAACACGTTGAACGCGATGCATGCAGAGTACTCGTCGTCAAAGACATTAGAAGCCTTAGAAATCCTCGAGGAGTTTATCGATGAACGCGGTGTTGTGAACTATGCGTTCGACTTTTTAGAATTGAGGAGGAAAAGGGATGCAAAGGGTCGAGCCATAGACCGCGCACGCCGCCATCTGACGCAATGGTTTTCTCGTGTTCAATATTTCTATGAATTCGGATATTTGAAACACGAATACATCTTGCGTTTCCCGGGCCCTGAGCGGAGCCGCCACTTCCTACACTTAATTGAGCCCTTAGAGTTCATTAGCCGAAGAGCGACTGGCAGAAAGCATTCCGGTGTATTCGACTTCCTCAGGGAAGTCTATCAAATGCCTCATGTCCGCCTGTCCGACGAATTCAGACAGACCGTTGAACAGATGCTACCAGTTCAAGGAGAAGACCAAACATCAGAGGCTATACTCGACGACGTAGGCGATGACCCACTTACGGATACAGATGACAGAAAAAGAGAGGAAATGTAACATGCTGTTTTATCTGCCGCTGCTGCAGCTGCAGCAAAGAGCTCGTAAAACCCTCATCAGTTGCTGCAAGAGCTGGTGTAACTCCATCACCAGCCACGGTAGCAGCTGCTGCTCCAAGTGGGGAGGCTACCGTATCTGCGCCAGAAGCGTCTCCTGGAGCCGACGCAGGCGCTCTGCCCACAGGGGGCTGTCCCGTGGTCTTCCGCTGCTTGTTTGTTCATTAGGTGTAAGGGCTTGCAAAGAAGCACCAACTGCTGCTACTGACCCTTTTTAGTTTTGACTTGTCGGTTCCAGTTGTCTACATAAAAACAGGCCGGGGAGGGTTGTACAGTTCAAGTTAGCACATGCGTGTTGCACACATGCATGCATGCTGGCTTCCTGGCGGAAGCCGCGACACGCATAGTTCACCTCCCAGTCTTATCATCACTCCACCCTAATGCACGTAGTGCATGTAGTGCTGCCCCGCTCGTGCACCAAACAACACAGATTGGCGACAGACAAGTCAAAGCATGGAAATGCCCACGAGCCGCAAGTTGAATAGCTCATTGCAAGCAGCAGCAGCAACAAATCTCCTCCGTCATCTGCGATGCGAGAAAGATACGTTAGTAGTTAGCGGGGAACCCGCGGAGAGACAGGCGCCCTTCTACACGTACATATGAACCTGGGGAACTTCAGATGGCCCTAGTACGCACGTATTCATGTACAACGTGTACGTGAATGCGGTAGAAGCCCGAAAGTGCTGTGGTAGGCTGGGGCGGGTATATATAAAGACAAGGCTCTTCCTAATCAGCTGCTCAACAGAAGCTTCACAAACTCGGCATATTTAATCCTCCCTGTTTTGCTTGGGTCCGCGTCATGAACCATACGCTCCACCTCTTCGTCAGTCAGCATATCTCCTAATGTCTTTATGACCTGAAACGCAAGAACAAACGGTACAAAAAGCGCGAACTGTGATAGCACGAATGGCACTACACCAGATAAATGTAGTACGATTAAAGCTAACAACAGATGCCTCTACAGGTGGTGTAGTATACGGCTTCCCCAGTAACTATTAAGAAAAGCCCTGGAGAAACGCATGTTGCATTGCTTGTTTCAACTACTCTCAGTCGCGTCTACCTACATATTTATATATAATGTGCATGTATAGGGAAATAGACAGACAGATCTATGGAAAAGCATATACATGAAGTAGATGCGTGCACGCTGTCTTCTTGTGCTTGCTTACTTGCATGAGTTCGTCCGTCGAGAGAGTGCCATCTCCTTTTGTGTCAAATACTTTGAAGGACTTGATCAAGTCCGCTTCTGGGTTGCTGTTGCTAAGTTTCTTGTTGACCCAACTCTCAAACTGCTCCCAGTTCATGGTCTGCAGCAACAAACCACAGCAACCGAGCATCAAGGGGTCCCTGCTGTGGNGTGGCTGTTCTCCTGATCCTCCCAACAATCTTCCCTGCCAGTATTTATGCAGAACTATGTTTACGCAAACAGCGCAATGCTACTCTACGGGATCCTCATCCCACTGACTTACAGCCGGGAGGCTGCTGGCCTCCTCGGCAGGCACAATAACGCCTGTAGAGCGGATAGCCAGTAGCGCCTCGCTCGCTGTGAGTTCTCCGTCCCCATCTCTGTCAAAGAGAGCAAAAGCTTCCCGGATGCGTGGATTTGAACTCATTTCCTTAATGTTCAAGTTTGGCGGATCCTACGGCAGCAATTGCGCAGTTCAGACCGGAAACAGGGTGGCCTATTGTGCTTCAGAGATACAACAGCATCTAAATCACTTCAATACGAAGATACGAACCAACAAAGAAGCGTTTCAAAATCGTGAAAGGCAACAGACGATCTCCAGCCGCACATAGGTGTAAATGCGTCACACACACGAAAGTGAAAATAAGGCCAACAGATACGAGATTTTGGCGTTCCGCACAACATCACAATCATATTTTGAAGTACAGCTAGGGAAAATGATCTATTGTTCGGGCGAAAATCCAGCACAAACTGTGGAGCGCCGACAGCAATGACCGGTACGCGCGAGCATCAGACCACTGTGCATTGGCATCGAAATGCTTTCCGGACTCACTAGGGAGAGAAGCAGAGAAATATTGTTTCGGAGATGAAGAAAAAAAAGAACAGAAGCGCGGAGTGCGAATTGCAGGTGAATTTGTCACTCAATGAAGACTGTTAAATGATACAGGACGGCTCGCCGGACCCCGGGCTGGGCTGGGCCTGTAGTGCGTGAGCAGTACAATGTATTCGGTGTTTTAGCTCCGTTAGAGGGACTAGTATAATAAGTGGTCAGTTATCCAAATATTGAGTTTTGTAATATATTCTTGTGCAGAGACGGTATTCCGTTAGAGT
>NW_024015665.1:0-3125 GCF_000499745.2 Eimeria mitis
CAGCAGCAGCAGCAGCAGCAGCATGGAGAGAAGAAGGAGCTGCAGCACAAGTCAGCAGCAGCATCTGTGCTCCCTCCTCCCCACCCCCCGCCTCCGCACCAGCACCAGCAGCAACAGCAACAGCAGCAGCAGCAGCAGCAGCAGCAGCAGCGAGCAAAAGCAAAGAGCCAGGAGGAGTTGCTGCAAGAGAAGGCTCGTAAGTGGCAGCAACTGACATCAAAACGATACTCTTCTCGTCAGCTTCCGGGGTGTACATACACCGAAAAAGAGCCAATGCCGCCAGAACATCTAAGAAAGCTAGTAAAGGATCATGGAGATATGAGCAGCCGAAAGTTTCGTCATGATCGTCGTGTATATCTTGGGGCTTTAAAGTTTCTTCCGCATGCAGTGTATAAACTCCTGGAGAACATGCCGATGCCGTGGGAGCAGGCTAGAAACGTGAATGTATTATATCACTCAACAGGCGCAATAACATTTGTATGTGAAATACCTTTTGTTATAGAGCCAGTATATTTAGCTCAGTGGGGTTCTGTATGGATCCTAATGAGGAGAGAAAAAAGAGATAGAAGGCATTTCAAGCGCATGCGCTTTCCTCCTTTTGACGATGAAGAACCCCCACTAGACTATGGGGAGAATGTACTGGCTGTGGAGCCGCTAGATGCTATAAGAATGGAGCTAGATGAGGAGGAGGATGCGCCTGTAGCTGATTGGTTATATAATAGTAAACCCTTACAATATGAATCCTCATATGTTAAGGGCCCAAGCTATAGACGATGGAGGCTTGAGGTGCAGCAGCTAGCTGTGCTGCAACGGCTAGCTCATCAACTTCTTTCTGATCTCCAGGATGTAAATTATTTTTATTTATTTAATTTAGAATCCTTTTGTACTGCGAAAGCACTAAACTTAGCTATACCTGGGGGGCCAAAGTTTGAGCCTTTATTCAGAGATATACAAGAAGAAGATGAAGACTGGAATGAGTTTAATGATGTATGTAAAATTATTATAAGACAACAAATAAGAACAGAATATAGAGTTGCTTTCCCTCATTTATATAATAACAGACCCAGAAAGGTTGCATTGCCTCCATATCATTCTCCTGCTGTTTCTTTCGTTAAACCAGAAGACCCAGACCTTCCTGCTTTCTACTATGACCCCATCATCAATCCTCTCCCCGCATACAAAATGAGTGCCGATACAGACGCGCTCGTCGGTAAGCACCACACACACACACACCTGCAGCAACTGCTGCAGCTGCTGCTGCTGTTGCTGCTGCTGCAGCTGGGGTAGGGGTAGAAGCAGCATGAACTACAGACAGAAAGCAGGTCAATAGAGGGTTTATCCAGTTGCTTCAGATCTGTTTGTTGGGGTGGAGTGTATGAGTGTTTGTTTTGGTTGTTTGTTTATTTTTCTGTTTGTTTCTTTTGTTTTCGTTTCGCTTCCTCTGTTTGCATCTTTTTTTTGTTTGTTTCTCCTTCCTAACTTTGTTAATTTTTTTATTTGTTTAAAATAATTAATTTACTTTGATTTGATTTCTTTATGTTCAGATCCTTCGGTTGTTGAGGGTTTACAGCTCCCGCCTGTGTTGCGGCCTTTCCTCGAGGAGAGCCCGCTATGCACGGACACAACAGCAGCTGGTATTTCACTGTATTGGTCTTGTCGTCCATTTAATTTGCGTGCTGGTCGCATGCGTCGAGCCCAGGATGTTCCGCTTGTACAGAGTTGGTTCAGAGAGCATGCACCACAGAACTATCCTGTGAAGGTTCGAGTTTCGTATCAGAAACTGTTGAAATGCTGGGTTCTTTGTCATCTTCATTCACGACCACCGAAATCATTGAAAAAAAGAAATTTATTTCGAGTTTTTAAAACTACAAAATTCTTTCAAACAACAGAAATCGATTGGGTTGAGGCTGGGTTACAGGTTTCTCGTCAAGGATACAACATGCTGAACCTGCTCATACACCGAAAAAACTTGAATTATCTTCATTTAGATTATAATTTTAACCTGAAACCTGTAAAAACTCTTACCACTAAAGAAAGAAAAAAATCGAGATTCGGAAATGCATTTCATCTTTGTAGAGAAATACTTAGACTCACCAAACTCACCGTTGATTCACATGTTCAATTCAGATTAGGAAACGTTGATGCTTTCCAGCTTGCTGATGGTCTTCAGTATATCTTCGCTCACGTTGGCCAGCTTACAGGGATGTATCGGTGAGTATTTATTCAAATAAAACAAAAAAAAAAAAAGAAAAAAACACATTGAAATTCACATAGAAACCCATGTTCATATGTTGCATATATGTTGAACGGACCTGCCTGTACACCTCAGCTATGCAATTCATGTTTTTGTGGTTTCTCTGCTCTCTTTTCTTTTTTTTGTGTTTTGAGTTTACTTTATCGCCTTTGACGATATATAGAGTAATATATTTCATGTTTAGCGGTTCTATTTGTTTGGTTTCTGTTGTTCTTTTTTTTCTGGTTTCTGCTTACCACCGAGTTGAATTGGTATTGTATGTGTGTGTGTGTTTGTGTGTTTTCAGTTACAAGTATCGTCTGATGCGTCAAGTACGTATGTGCAAGGATTTAAAACATTTAATATATTACCGTTTCAATACAGGACCCGTAGGAAAGGGGCCTGGTTGTGGTTTCTGGGCCCCTGGCTGGCGTGTATGGTTGTTCTTTCTCCGCGGCGTTTTGCCTCTTCTTGAGCGATGGCTGGGGAACTTGTTAGCTCGACAGTTTGAAGGACGTGTATCGAAAGGAACAGCCAAGACGGTGACGAAGCAGAGAGTGGAATCTCACTTTGACTTAGAGTTGAGAGCTGCTGTTATGCATGATATTCTCGATATAATGCCTGAAGGGGTTAAAGCATCCAAAGCAAGAACTATCCTTCAACACTTATCTGAAGCCTGGAGATGCTGGAAAGCAAACATTCCCTGGAAAGTACCCGGGCTACCAGCACCCATTGAAAATATGATCTTGAGGTATACCCCAAACCCTAAACCCTAAACCCTAAACCCTAGATTGGAAACCCTAAGCAGTCGTTTGACTCAGCTTTTTTGTTTCTTTTTTGTTTGTTTGTATTCTTTTGTGTGGGTGTGAGCTGGGTTTGATGTATAGTGTTT
>NW_013569187.1:0-136 GCF_000499745.2 Eimeria mitis
GTAGGAGAGATGGCGCACGCACAACTGCAGCTCGAGCACCAAGGGGCTCTCAGGAAGGCAGAGCGAAAAAATCCACTCGTGCTCCTAGGGGAGGCACGACACTGACAACCACAAGACCTAGACGCACCACTAGAGA
>NW_013569187.1:504-625 GCF_000499745.2 Eimeria mitis
GGGAGAGATGGCGCACGCACAACTGCAGCTCGAGCATCAAGGGGCTCTCAGGAAGGCAGAGCGGGCTCTTCCACTCGTGCTCCTAGGGGAGGCACGACACTGACAACCACAAGACCTAGAC
>NW_013569188.1:0-345 GCF_000499745.2 Eimeria mitis
TCAGCAGGTGGGCAGAGCTGCTTGTACAGCAAACAGGAACAGGTCTGCACGTGCATGCACCCGTTGACTGTCTGCCTTTCTTAATCAGACCTACTGCAGCAACGCTACCTGCTCTAGTTAGGTTTCTCAGTGCATTGCACTTCTGGCCAAGAATCATGTAGCCGTAGATACACCTAAATTCATTCCTTCAGCTGCAAGCTCACGAAGCCGTGGCAGCGAACAGTCTCATGAAAACACGGAACCATGCAGAGAAGTGATGTTGAATGGCTCCATACTTGTAATTTATCATCTATTACTTTCCGCTAATTTTTATTTTACAGTTATGGAATTTTGCATATTTTGTTA
>NW_013569188.1:415-624 GCF_000499745.2 Eimeria mitis
TGATAGCACGGGGCAGTTGTTGGAGCCCTGTTGCTACAAAAAAAAACATCCGGGAAAGGGTATGGTAGCCCACTGGACATCTACCTCTGCTGTCTTCTTGCAGGTTGGAGCGACAAACCCCACGACGACGCGAAGCCGCGTGGTGCTTCTGGAGGCCCCAGACTGCCCGAACCCTTCTAGCCTGACGGAGTCTGTGCTTTGCTCCTCCC
>NW_013569189.1:0-392 GCF_000499745.2 Eimeria mitis
TTAGGGTTTGGGTGTTTCAGGGGCTTCTGTATGTTTGAATTATAAAGAGTTGGGGGATGCTCTCGCTGATGAGGTTTTAAAGTATACACAAGGCCAGTAAGAGCCTAAACCCTAAACCCTAAACCCTAAACCCTAAACCCTAAACCCTAACCCCTCAAAACCTTATAAAGGTCTGTAGAGGAACTGTGCATTCTTTTGATAGATAAGTTGCTGGGCATCCGGATAAACCCTAATCCTAAACCCTAAACCCTAGACCCTAAACCCCAAACCCTAAACCCTAAACCCTTATTTAGGGTTTATAAATATTTATGCATGCAGAGGGGTTGATATTGTCTTAGATTGTGTTGGGGCTTCTCTCTTCGATCAAACCCTCAAAACCCTCAAAACAGACG
>NW_013569189.1:486-624 GCF_000499745.2 Eimeria mitis
GACAGCTAGTGAGTAACAAATGTCAGCAGGCTTGTGGTTGTTTTTCTTTCCTCTTTATACATAGCACCTAGGGTTTAGGGTTTAGGGTTTAGGGTTTTTTCAGGTGGGTATTGTATGGTTGTCTCGGTGGTGATAGAA
>NW_013569190.1:0-234 GCF_000499745.2 Eimeria mitis
AACGACACCCCGTTTGCTGTTTAGGGAGTACGCTTATATGTCGTGCACCACTGTGCAGAAAAAAGAAGGCATAGAGGATCTTTCACTGGGCGCTAGGTGTCTGTCTTGTGGTTTTGAGCCAAACCAAATGAGGGAAATCGTGTACTAGGACACGACGGTTGAGCTTTCCGCCGCGGGGAAATGCGTCATACGTGTGCGGCGACGGCGGAAACGGAGGTGAGACTGACTGAAGCC
>NW_013569190.1:462-624 GCF_000499745.2 Eimeria mitis
AATTTTCAGCACCATCACGCAAATGCATGCACTACACGGAACAGCGAGCGCATGCAATGCTGATGGCGAAGACGGTGCTTTAACTTCATTTGCGCAACACTGAAATGAGTCGGTACCTTGCGTTTTAGCTAGTGCGTGGTTACTCGGCGCCTGTTCCTTCAG
>NW_013569191.1:0-243 GCF_000499745.2 Eimeria mitis
ATTATGCAACCCCTTATACGTTATCATCTTCTTTCTATTTCCCCCCATGTTGCACGTTCTCAAGCCGTCAACTGCATAGCTGCGAATGAGACCAAGCCTCAACCGGCTGTTGATTATCTCGTCGTGGATCTCTGTTCGATGCTGATGCCTACTTGAGTGCCAATTTGACCCGGAATGGAAAACTCCCTGTTCGCATCAGTGTAGTCGCAGAGGATGACATCCTTGTCGATTCCTTAAGGTCGT
>NW_013569191.1:503-623 GCF_000499745.2 Eimeria mitis
CTCACACTTTCGGGTACACCGAGGATGCTGGTACCACTCCTAACTACTGTCAATTGCTGCAGAAGGCTGTTGAGGCAGGATTGGCAGCCTTCGAGTAAGGAAATGTCGTAGTCAGCCTCA
>NW_013569192.1:0-279 GCF_000499745.2 Eimeria mitis
TAAACCCTAAACCCTAAACCCTAAACCCTAAACCCTAAACCCTAAACCCTTACTTTTGCGGCGGTTTAAACTTTCATGTTTTCTTTATTTTTCTCTATCTCAGAGCTCACAGAAACCGAAACTTCTTCGTTTTATGCTGCCGCACCTTCTCAGCCTTTTGCTGCAGAGGAGGAAATGCAGAGTTTAGAGTGCAAACTACAGCAGCAGCTGCAGCAGCAGCAGCAGCAGCAGCAGCAGCAGCAGCAGCATGGCTTGGGTGTGCTGCATGCAGAGAGAGAA
>NW_013569192.1:502-623 GCF_000499745.2 Eimeria mitis
GGTTTGTGTGCTCCACAGCCTGAGGAGTATTCAACTGAGTTTATAGACGGTGAGAGGGAGGAGACAGTCCCTAAACCCTAAACCCTAAACCCTAAACCCTAAACCCTAAACCCTAAACCCT
>NW_013569193.1:0-1881 GCF_000499745.2 Eimeria mitis
CTGTGTAGATCTACTGACATAGAGTTCACGTGGGTATCGTAGGCACAGTATACGGCCACTGTGCATTACAGTAGGGGCGTTCAATGAGCCTCACCCTCCACAGCACGGTGACCTGCTACAGAGCAGTGGTTAGTAGCGCTAGCACTTTCCAAAAGAGTGGGCTAAGAAATTTTCATATATTCCCCCTAGAATCTTCGTCAAAATGTCATCCCTTTGTATCATCTGCGTAGTGGAGATTGATCAGATCTGCTGACCAGTGGGGAGGCGGCCAACAGCTGGGCCACACTTTGCAGTGGAACGAGCGCCGTATTTACATTTCACCCAGGGGAAGGTGCCCGTCCAACAAACCCAATCCACGATGAATGCTTCCGCATTTACCAGCTCTCCAGGTATGACGGGCACAGCGGTGGAGGAGTTTCTTGTTTCTGACGAGTTTTACTTTCTCCTTTTGTGCATCTGCCCGTAACACTTGCTATTGGCACTTTCTTTATTAGAAGGGGAGGCACGACAATTGTTGACATGCCAAACAAGGGTACCACTTTTCCGGAGCGCATGCGTGTTATAGAAGTCGTGGTGCACGCGTTGAGATCTACGTTCAGTGCCATGATGACAAGGTGATAGGCTATGGCCCAACTGCGGGAACGCAAACAGAAGCTGTCAATGGAATGCGACGCCGAGGAGTATCAACCCTGGGAGAACAGTACCCCATCAGTGGATCTGGAACTTCTATACATACGGAATTCGCGGGGTTCCAGCTTGCAGACTCATGAAAAAAGTTGAGGAAGCGGAGAAGAAAGATGCGGAGCGATACCGCTACGCGAACAAAAACACAGAACACAGGAAATGCCAGTTCATCCGTGGAGCGTGCGGCGCAATGATGGGGCCGAAAGAGGTGGCACCCGCATCTGCAAGCTCGCTTCGAGTCAATTCTGTGCATATTGAAACTCTCTTTAATGGGTAGATGCTGCTAGCGCTACTTTATACTGGCTGCAAAGTGGACCTGTTACTCAAAACTACGGCGAGGAGGTGCAACTTATCCGTCTACTCGTATTCGCTGCGACTACGCTGCGTATGTGGAAGACAGCGATTACGAATCTGCAAACGTATGGCCGTAAAATGTGAATTTTACGCCCATAGTTGCACCATCTTATCATGGTGTGGGACATCCGCTCCAGACCAGCTCACCACGAGTAATTATAGGCAGGCCGATGGCGACCCAGTGTAGGGCGTGCATGCGGACCCCAAAGGACGGCATTGGCGTCTACGAGCCGGGAAGCAGTGAGTGTGCTCCTCCCAGCGCTACCAACGACAGCATTTTGCAGCCTATACTGGGTCAAAAGCGATGCCCGAAGGAAAGAATAGCGAGGGAACTTCTACGCAGTGCAGAAGTGCTGCATTGAAATACAGAGAAAAGCATGCTATCTGTTGTGATGGTCCTACGAAGACTTCGCAGACGCCCTTTTGCAGATCCCACTTCATCTCGACAACAGCACAAGACAGCTTTCTACACACGGACCCCCAAAGTAGAGCATGCCTGTGCCTTTTGGGGTTGGGAATGCACTTGTTGAACTTCAGAGACAGGTCAATAACGATTTCTTAGGGGCAATCAGTGATGGATGAATGGTCGTGTGTTGACACTTTCAAGTCCTCCACAGCGTGGGCCTGCTCTCCACGCTTTGTGGCCAGTTCACCGCTCACTCCCCCAGGGAAGCTGATCACTGGCAGCGGCTAAATATATACTCTTCACTAGCTTCGGACAGCGCTTCCGAAAACTGGTTCCCAACCCAGTTGATCACCCGGAGAGCAGTCCTTGAGCAGTGACCACGCCACTGCGACGCCTCAGATAAGGCCAGTGGGCCTGTATCTGCAATAGTACGGCAA
>NW_013569193.1:1981-5757 GCF_000499745.2 Eimeria mitis
GTGGAAGCTGCTTGCCTTTTTTCCTCTTCGTTTTCTTCCGTGTCGAAGGGGCCCACGAGCGGGGGTTGGCGACGGAAAGGGAGGAACATTTATTGCAGCATGGTCTGTGCGAAGATGGTGGGTGTATTTTTACTTGGTGCAGGATGGCGACAGAGAGCAAAGCAAGTGTTCAATAATTGCCCATAGTATTAGGGAAAGCAGTAAACGGGGGCTCGGCAGGTACATGCATGGTGTAGCTTGGTCTGACAGAAATTAGCGCAGGAGCCTTCACTTGGCCTCGGTAGGTTGCGTGTAAGCGAATACAATTCAAAGGTAAAACATGCTATAAAGGAAGCTCCAACGAAGCTTGCTTGTGTGCACGCGTGAGGCTGGCTTGTATCACCAGCCGGAGCGAAGTCCGCTTCAAACCCCCTCGAGGCCGCCTCTTCCCCACAACACACAGGCCTGACCTCAGGATGCTTGAGGACAGGGGAAGGAGGTCAGCTGACTTTTGGAAAACTATTACTTTAATTTTTTACGCAGATTGCAGCTCGCGTCTCTCATTGATCAAGGCCAGAGAGCAAGCGTTATGCGGGCCCTGAAATGGATGACTCTTGTTGCACTGCCAGCCCCAAACAATTTGATCGCCGGGCGCAGGGTGCCTGGGAACTGGAGGGTTTGTCAGCTGGTTTTTCGGAACCTCAAAATTAATATTATACCCATTACGTTTTATGTATTTTAATACATTGCAGCTCACGAAAGTCCCCGATCCCACCACCAGGACACCTTGAGAGTGGAAGCGAGGAGTTTTAAGTAGAGTTTTATGGGATTCTACGTTTTATTTATAGTCAGTACCTGAGAGTTCATCATGTATCATCCTCTCAGCTCCAGACAGCCGCACAGTACACTACAGTGAAATTACAGGTTACTTAAAAAAACCTGGGGATGCCCTAAAAGAGCCCAAAGGCTCTTCTAGTTATATATTTTGATTGGTGTTTAATGAGCCAAAGGTGGAGATGCGTCAGCGTGCAGTGTATGCTCACCCCAAGTCCCTCTCTACTCTCACAAGGGTGGCCCCACGCCGCGTGGAGCTGAGGCACCGGGGGGAAGCCTTTGCATTGGAGTTGTTTTTCCTTTGTAATAATAAACAGACAATCAAATAAGATAAAATATAAAGAACAAATATTTAAACCGCAAAAACCCACCGCTGAAGAACCCTCAGCTGGACGTACCGTGGGGGCCCCAGACGACTCCTCATTTGCGTGNAAAAACCCACCGCTGAAGAACCCTCAGCTGGACGTACCGTGGGGGCCCCAGACGACTCCTCATTTGCGTGGGAGCAGCGGCCAATTAGGAGGAGCCGCTGCACTCTTTTTCTTCTTCTTTTCCCTCTTTTTGTGGCATTTTTATGCAGAAGTTCGTTAGTCGAATTTATTTTATACTCCGCAACAGACAGAAGAGCCCAGAAGGAGCTGCTGCAGTGCAGCAGCAACGCCAGGTCGTTACGGCCTCCAGCAGCAGCAACCGCAGCAGCAGCAACAGCAAACCCACTTCGTGCTGTTGCGCAGGCGTTCTGCTCCACTAGGTTCCCGCTTCCCCACGCTGCTGCAGCAACAACTGCAGGCCGACGCGAACGACACCCCAGCAGCAGCAGCAGCGGCGGCGGCGGCAGCAGCAGCAGTAGCAGCAGTTGGGGGACGTGCCTCAGACTTCAGCAGCAGTAGGCTTCTCTGCTGCTTTGGGGCATTTGCTTAAAAGTACCCATTAATGGCCTGTCGCAAATATAGTTGGGGGGCACGTTTCCTGGGCAGCAGCAGCAGCAGCAGCAACGAGGCAGCAGCTGCTGCTGCATAGAGATGATCTACTGTGAAGGGTCCCACAGCAGTAACAGACACACACGCTGAGCTGTATTAACATTTGCATGTGCTGGGGTAACAGCNAGAACAGCAGCAGCAGCAGCTGTAGCAGAATTGAAGAGATGTCCCAGGTGGACACGCTGCTGCAGCAGCAGCTCTTGCTGCAGCAGCCGCAGCACTTGGTGTCGGTAGGAAAGGAGACAGCAGACGAAGAAACGGCAGCAGCAGCAGCAGCGGCAGCAGCAGCAGCAGCACCTGCTGCTGCTCTTGCTGCTGCGGTTTCGCCACCGTGGCTCCCGCGTTCTGCTGAAGCAGCACCACCCCCTCCAGACGGAGACCAAACCACAACTGCGAGCTGCACGCCAACTTCCTGCTGCTCCTGTGCGGCTGCAGACAGCAGCAGCAGCAGCAACAGCAGCAGCGCGAGGACCATGACGATCGAAGCTACTGCTGGGGCAGGGCCTCCCAGCACCCCTGAAGCAGCAGCAGCTGCTTCTGCTGATGCACTTGCTGCTGAGGGGAACCTCTCAGCACAGCCTTCATCAGAAGCTGAGGCTGTTGCTGGTGCTGCCGACAGCAGCAGCAGCAGCAGCAGCACGAGCAGCGCAAGCAGCACAAGCAGCAGCAGCGTGCAGGGAGACACAGACACAACGGCTGCTGCTGTTGCTGCTACGGAGACGCTGGCAGCAGCAGCAGCAGAAGGCGGCTGCACTGATGCTGCAGCGACAACAGCAGACGCTGAAGCAGCAACAGCAACAACAACCGAAGCTCCTGCTGCAGCAGCAGCAGCGATGCATCCTATTGACTTTCCAGGAGGAGACGGGGACATCGCAGCAGCAACGAGCGCAGCAGATGCTGCCTTTGCGGCGGCGGCAGCAGCAGCAGCAGCAGCAGATCCTGTCACTGCAGCAGCAGGAATTGACGCTTCTGTTTTTGGTACAGCAGCTGGGGGTGCTGTTGGGCAGCCTGGCGTTGACACAGCAGCAGCTGCAGCAGCAGCAGCAGCTGCCGCTGCTGCTGTGGGGCCGCTGGGTCCGCAGCTGTTGGGGACCGACGTGCGGCTGCTGCTGCAGCAGGAGTCCTTGAATCTGCTGCAGCAGACACAAGCTGCTGCAGCGTCTGCTAGAGAAGCAGCAGAATCTGCCAACGTAGCTGCAAGACACGCGGAAGCAGCAGCAAATGCCGTAGGGGAGCTTGCTGCTGCTGTGCGCCGCTGCAGACGCACCAGCAGCAACAGCAGTAGCAGCGGCAGCAACGGCATTGCCGCCGCCGCAGCAGCAGCAGCGAAACGCAGCAACGCCGGAAGAAGCCAAAGAGGACGTGGGGCGAAGCGCATGCGGCGCCAGCAGCCACAAGTAAGCAGCAGCAGCAGCAGCAGCACAGGGCATGTCAGCATTCCAGCGGCAATGGCTGCATTGGAGCAGCAGCCGAACGATGGCAGCAGCAACGAAACAGCAGAACTCCCTGCCGTTTGCTGCACCTCAGCAGCAGCGCTGTGGGTGGAGCAAAGAGCAGCAGCATTAGCAGCGGCTGCTGTTGCTATGCTGCCAGAGCAGCAGGGCAGCAGCANGTGGAGCAAAGAGCAGCAGCATTAGCAGCGGCTGCTGTTGCTATGCTGCCAGAGCAGCAGGGCAGCAGCAGCAACAGCAACATTCCGCAGTGGGCCAACGAAGCAGCAGCAGAAGCTGCCGCAGCAGCAACAGCAGCAGCAGCAGCAGGAGCAGCAGTCGGCCCACTCAAACATTTCAGCAGCATTCCTGGGGTCTCCTTCCGAGAGGCCGGCCGCTCATCCCAGTGGAGCGTCCGCTGGAAAGACGCAGAGACAGGTTAGGGTTTAGGGTTTAGGGTTTAGAGGGTTTCCTAGACTTTTTGAGGGTTTATTGGGGCGTGTATGCATTTGTTAGAGTTTCTTATGCCGTTTGAGGGTTTATTTGGGTTTAT
>NW_013569193.1:5857-19489 GCF_000499745.2 Eimeria mitis
TGGGGTCTCCTTCCGAGAGGCCGGCCGCTCATCCCAGTGGAGCGTCCGCTGGAAAGACGCAGAGACAGGTGAGGGTTTAGGGTTTAGGGTTTAGAAGGTTTCCTAGAGTTTTTGAGGGTTTATTGGGGCGTGTATGCATTTGTTAGAGTTTATTATGCCGTTTGAGGGTTTATTTGGGTTTACTAGGGTTTAATGTTTGTGAGAGTTTATCGGAGTTCATCGAGGTTCACCGTGAGGGTTTAATAGGGTTTTTGGGGGGTTATTGGGGCTTGGCACGGCTCATTAGGGTTTAGGGTTTTGTGCCAGGGTCTCCTAGGATTTGTGAGGGTCTTGAGGGTTAATTAGGGTGGAGGGTGGAGGGTTTATTAGGGTTTAGGGTTTACGGCCAAGCCGGGTTTACAGCTCATGGCTATGTAGAGTTTAGGGTTTATAGGGGTTTAGGGCGTAGGGATTAGGGTTTGTTTAGGGTTTAGGGTTTATCAGGATGTAGCGTTTATTAGGGTTTATGGTTTATTAGGGTTTATGGTTTATTGTGGTTTGGGTTTATTAGGGTTTAGGATTTTTAGGGTTTAGGGTTAGGGTTTGTGTGCAGGCCGGGAGTTTTCTCGGGGTTTCGGGGTGGAGTCGTTTGGCTTTTTGCAGGCCAAGGCGTTGGCCGAAACACTCGGCAAACAAATTCAACTCGGTGATAACCCCTAGACCCTAAACCCTAATCTAAACCCTAATAAACCCTAGACCCCAAAAATACAATGAACTCTAACCCTATGCCTTAATAAAACGTAAACCACAAGCCCTCATCTACACCCTAAACCGTAGTAAACTCTAAACCCTAATAAACTCGAGACCTAGTGTATCCTAAACCCTAATAATCCCAAAGCCGTAAACCCTACTTGACCCGACACCGTACACCCTAATAAACCCTAAACCCTAGTTAACAACCGTAGACGAAAAGCCCTAACGAACCCTACTAGATAGTACTAAACCCTAGTAAACCCTAGCAAGCAATAGTAAACCCCAATAAACAATAACAATACTACTATATATATAGTAGACGTATGCTTACGTGCGAGTTTGCTGCTGCTGCTGTTGCGTCTTGGCCGTTTGCGCTGCAGCAGCGACAGCTTCTGACTCCGAACTGACGNTTGCTGCTGCTGCTGTTGCGTCTTGGCCGTTTGCGCTGCAGCAGCGACAGCTTCTGACTCCGAACTGACGGCCCAACTCCAGCAGCAGCAGCAGCAGTGCGGGGGCCTGCTGCGCGCGGATTCTGAGCCTGCAGCAGCAGCTGCTGCTGCAGCAACATCTAGGCAGCAGCAGCAGCAACGGCTGCATAGCGGAGTGAAAGGAGTTGTCTTCGAGTCAACGCGTGGCTGCTGGCGAGGCGTCGTCACAGACAAAGCCACAGGCAAACAGGTGCAGCAGCAGCAGCAGCAGCAGCAAGAGCAAAAACAGCAGCATCAGAATTAGCACCAGCAGCAGAATTAGCACCAGCAACAGTATTGTGTTTTGTGGGGTTTGTTGCTGCAGGTGGTACGGAGATTCAGTGTTAGGAAATACGGCCATGAAGATGCTCAGAGAAGAGCAGAGGAGTTTTGTTTGCAGCAGCAGCAACAGCAGCAGCAGCAGCAGTTGCTGCAGCTGGCTGCGCACTCCGAGGCAGCTGCAGCAGCAGCTGCTGCCGCTGCAGCAGCAAATTCAAATGCTGCATTCACCGATTATGACCCGAAGCTGCTGCTGCTACCAGACGTAGGAGTGCAGCAGCAGATGCTACTGCAGCTGAANCAGCAGCAGCAGCAGCAACAGCAGCAGCTCGTCGATTCAGCAGCAGCAGCAGTACCAGGATCTGCTGCAGCTGCTTCCGGATTACCTACCCAGCCGTTGTTGCTGGGTGCGCAGCAGCTGCTGGAGACGAACAGCAGCAGCAGCAGCAGCAGCAGCAGCAGCGGGGAGCCAGTAGAAGACCCCAGCAACAGCGAGGCGTTGCTGCGGCAGCAGCAAAGGTTGCTGTTGCAGCACGAGTTGCTGTTGGCTTCCTGTGCAAGGCAGCAGCAGCAGCAGCAGCAGACTGAAGGGGGCGTACGGGACACAACTGCAGCTGCAGCTGCAGCAGCAGCTGCTGCTGCTGCGCAGCAAGAGCAGCTGCAGTGCTTCTCCCTGCCGCTGCAGGAGTCAGGCCTGCTGCTGCAGCAGCAGGCAGCCAGCGGCCGCGCGCTGCAGCTGTTGTCGTTGAAGGAGGAACCGCAGCAGCAGCAGCAGCAGCAGCAGCTCACAGAGCAGCTGCAGCAGCAGCTGTTGCAGCAGCAGTTGCTGCAGCAACAGCTACTGCAGCAGCAACTGCTGTTGCTGCAGCAGGCTGACTGCCAACAGGTCCTCAGTGCCGAAAACGAATCACAGCAACAGCAGCAACAGCAACAGCAGCAACAGCAGCAGCAGCAAGAGCCACTGCAGCAGGAGTTGCACCAGCAGCTGCATGAGCAACAACAGCAGCAGCANAGCAGCAGCAGCAAGAGCCACTGCAGCAGGAGTTGCACCAGCAGCTGCATGAGCAACAACAGCAGCAGCAACAGCAGCAGGAAGAAGGGCAGCAACCAAGCGCTGAGGTAGGAGGACCAGAGTCAACTGGTGCTGCTGCTCCTGCTGCAGTACCTGCTGCAGCTGCAGCACCTGCTGCTGCTCCTGCTGGTGAAGCAGCAACGACAGACGCCTTACATGTTTGAGCGAACTGCATAAGCTTGCTTGTACACTGCAGCAGCGGCAGCAGCTGCTGCTGCTGCTGCTGTTGCTTCGGCATTAGCTGCTGAAGTATATTTACAACTTAAAGTCCGTTTCAGTCTTTCAACAAATTCAAGGTGAAACAAACACAATGCAGCAGCAGCTAGTGCTGCTGCAGCTGCTGCTGTTGCAGATGCTGCAGCTTCTGCTCTTGTAGCTCCTGCTACGACTGCTGCAGCAGCCGTAAGCCCGGGCTACAGTGCTGCCGTCGCTGTTGCTCCTTAAGTTGCTACTGCTTCTCGTTGCTGCCGCTGCTGCTGCTGCTGCTACTGTGGTGGGGCATAACGAAAGGGTGCCTGTCCTCTAGGCAGAAAGGTGCAGCTATTGCTGCTGTTGCAGCAGTTGTTGCAGCACAGCAACAGCTGCAGTATTTTCGGCAGCAAAAGCACGCGCAAGAGCAGCGTGGGACCCCCGACCCCCACCAGCCGCCGCCCGTCCCCCTGCTGCAGCAGCTGCAGCAGCTGCAGCAGCGGCTCTNACCCCCGACCCCCACCAGCCGCCGCCCGTCCCCCTGCTGCAGCAGCTGCAGCAGCTGCAGCAGCGGCTCTGCTTAATCTGCTGCTAAGAGCATCAGCAGCAACAGCAACACAGATACAGCAGTGGCAATAGCTATCACCAGGGTTTGAGTTCTCTGGGTCCCTGTGCGTCATAAGGAGCTGCTTTTTCTCTGAGTTTTTGCTTCGGGTCCTGGAGGAATTTTTTGCCGCTGCTGCGCAGCGGGTCGCTGACAGTTAGGTTATCTCTGGCTGCATCTAATCTGTAGGCTGTGCTGCTGTCTATGGCGAAGGAGAGGCCCCCAGTCTGCCACCAGTCTGCTGCTTCTTCTTCTGCTTCTCCTGCTGCTTCTCCTGTTGCTTCTGCTGCTGCTGCTGCTTCTTCTTGCAGTGCTTTCTCCCTCGCATACACCGGCTCCATAGCCCGCTCTGCTGCGGCCTTCGCCGCCTCCACAGCCTTATCGTGCTTCTTCTCCTTGCTGCTGCTGTTTTTGNCCGCTCTGCTGCGGCCTTCGCCGCCTCCACAGCCTTATCGTGCTTCTTCTCCTTGCTGCTGCTGTTTTTGTTGTCGCTGCTGCGTTTGAGGCTCTTTCCTGTGGATTTTTGCATCGTTTGCAGCTGCGCAAGTAAAAACAGACAAATAAGAAAAGGAGGGTTTATTAGGGTTTACTCTTACTAGGGTTTAGTAGGGTTTTCTATTGTTCGGGTTTACTATAATTAGGGTTTTGTATTGTTTATGATTGCCTATTAGGGGATTATTATGTTTACTAGGGTTTACTCTCTCTGGTATTTAAAGTTTAGGGTTTTACCTGCTGTCTGAAGGCCTTGAGCTTCTCGAGGGTGTCTGCTTGCCGCAGCTGTGAGCTGCGCGACTGCCGCTGCAGCAGTAGCAGCCGCCGCCGCTGCTCTGCAGCAGTCAGCAGATTTGAATCAGGGAGTGCAGCAGCAGCAGCAGCAATATCTTTGCGTGTGGGGGGAAGAGGGAGCCCCTTACGCACGGCCATGGTGCTGCTGCTGCTGCTGCTGCCTCTGCTGCGGCTACCGCTCCTGCTCCTACTCCTCCTGCTGCTGCCCCTGCTGCTGCTCCTACTGCTGCTCCTACTGCTGCTGCTGCCGCTATCGTATATCTCGTCGGCAGCAGCAGCTGGTGCTGCACCCCCCTTACTCCCCGCAATAAGAGAGGCGATGCGGTCCTTAAGGCGTTGTGCTTCTGCTTGCTGCTGCTGCTGATAAGATTCCACGGGGGCCTCTTTCGAGAGTCTGGGGTCCTGCAGCAAATCGTGGGCACTGAGGGGCCCCTTCTGCTGCTGCTGCTGCTTCTGCTGCTGCTGCTGCTGCAGCTGTAGGTCTTCATCTTCCTCTGCAAAAGACAAAAGCGCCGCCTTGGCGACCGCAAGCTGCGGCCTCTTCTCCTCCTCCGCCTGCTCCTCTTCCTCTCCCTCTTCCTCTTCCTGCTGCTGCAGCACCCTGGGGACCATGTCCTGAAAGGGGTTTCTCAGCACCTCTATGCGGATAACCCTTGGGGGGTCCACGGGCCTATCAGCTGAATCAACAGGTAGCTCCCCCATCCTAAGCAAATTAAATAAAGAGGGGCCCCCCACCCTCCCCATCAGGGTGTATCTACCGTNAGCTCCCCCATCCTAAGCAAATTAAATAAAGAGGGGCCCCCCACCCTCCCCATCAGGGTGTATCTACCGTTAAGACTTTCTGCTCGCCCTAAGGTAAAAAAGAATTGACTGCCGACACGAGGGGGGCCCCCTGAACCCTCTAAAGTTGCTGCACCCATCAACCCCCTATAACGAAACCGCAAACGCGAATTCAACTCCAAACCCAGGGGCCCCTCACCAACACCAGGGGACCCGGCCGATGTACCCTTAGGGGGGCCTCCAAGAGGGGCAAGGGCCCCCCCTTTAGTGCGCCCCTTCTTAGGGGCCTCCTCCGTATCATCGTCTCCTTTGGCCCCACCCGTTCCTCTTTCTTCTTCTTGTATTCCTTTTGAATTTGTTTCTGTTTCTTTTTCTTTTGTTTCTTCTGTGTCGTATATGCTACTCCCCCCTGCACCTGTACCTGTTGGGTCTCCCCCCTGTATAATAAACCCGGGTATAAGTCTATGAAAAATTGTATTATTATAATAGCCATCCATAGACAACTGTAAGAAACTACGCACCGTACGCGGTGCCTCTCGAGCCCATAAGTCGATATCTAGCGGACCCATCGACGTTTCCATCACCACACGAGCCGTCGGCTGCGGCTCGTGTACGTACACCTCAGACATCGTAGATAGAGGGGGGGGTTACGGTGTTGGTGGTG
Source organism: Eimeria mitis (assembly GCF_000499745.2). Lineage (NCBI taxonomy): Eukaryota > Apicomplexa > Conoidasida > Eucoccidiorida > Eimeriidae > Eimeria > Eimeria mitis. The sequence goes on from NW_013569193.1 coordinate 11,431, forward strand.
GTGGTGGTGGTGATGCTGCTGATGGTGATGCTGACAGTTGTGGTGATGGTGGTGGTGGTGGTGGTGATGCTGCTGATGTTGTTGCTGCACCTGATACTACGCCTGATGCTGATGCTGCGGCTCAGCACCCGTAAGACCCTGCTGCTGCTGCTGCTGCTGCTGCAGTGTTACGGGGTGTAGGTAAACAGTAGCCGCCGCCTCTGCTGCGCCTGCTGCTGCCGCATGTGCTGCTGCTGCCGCCGCATCTGCTGCTGCTGCTGCTGCATTTGCTACTGCTGCTACCGCGTGTGCTGCTGCTGCTGTTGCTGATCTCACGAAGGCAGGTGTCAACTGCTCTTAACAAACCAACTGGGACGGCCTCCCCTCCTCGCCCTGCTGCTGTTGCTGTTGTTGTTTTGATTACTGCCGGTGCTGGGGCTCCCTTGCTGCTGCTGCGGCAAAGTCTGCCGCTGCTGCTGGCGCTCCTCTTGCAGCCCCCCTACCTGAAGATCCTGCTGCTGCTGTTGTTGCAGCTGCCAATGCGACTGCTGCTGCTGTTGCTGTTGCGGCTGCTGTTTGCTGTTCTTGGAGAGGCTGCCAAGGAGGCGCCCATCAACAGGCTCGAGCCGCGGAAGAGAGCTACAAGACTAAACCATAAATCCTAGACCTTAAACCCTAAACCCTAAACCCCAAACCCTAAACCCTAAACCCTAAACCCTGGTTGAACACTCCTTCGATTGTTCTTTAATTCCATTTCTCCTTCCGGCTTGCATGCGCAGCCGCCGCGATCAGAGGCTTTTGTTTGCTGCTGCTGCTGCTGCTGCCACTGCTGCCATGGTTGCTGCTGCAGTTGCTGCTGCGGCTGCTGCTGTAGCTGCGGCAGTACACACGCTTTTTGACTTGCTAAGAGTTTGAATTATAAATCCTAAACCATAATTACAAGCCCAAGCACTGAACCTTAAACCCTTCATCCTAAACCCTTAACTGGAGGTTGAGCTGCCTAGCCGCCGTAGTGGAGGCGTGACCCCATCACCTCCACCCTAAACCCTAAACCCTAAACCCTAGGCCGAAAATCTCCGGCCTAAAACCCTAAACCCAAAATCCTGGCCATTATTTACATCTTTATTTTTTGTACTTAAACAATTTGCCTCCGTTCAGCCGCATCAAAGCGGCAAGACACCGCTGGCAGCAGCAGCTGCAGCAAAAGCAGCAGCAGCAGCAGCCCATGGCGGGACGGGGCTCGGCCATATCTCCCCTGCCTCGGGGGCCCTCCCCCATGGCGCAGAGCAGCCGCAGGGGGCCCCTGCTCCGTAGCAGCAGCGGCGTGAGCAGCAGCAGCTGCAGCGGCAGGGGTTCGCCCCCCTCAGGGGGCCCCCCAGAAGGAACGAAGTTGGTAGAGGGGGGGCCCCGAAGGGGCCTCACGAGAGGCTCTAGAGCTGGGGGGACCCACGTGAGGCCCCTTGCTGCAGCTCAATCCTGCAGCAGCAGCAGCAACAACACCAGCAGCAGCAAAAGCAGCAGCAACGACAGCAGGAGTCTCGGAATCAGCAACGACAGCGACAACAGCAGCCTCGGGGCGCTCAACGGCGCTGCAGTTGCTCCTGCTGGAACTGCAAGTTCACCTAAGGAGACTCAGCAGCAGCAGCGGAAGGCTCGTGGGCAGACGCTGCTTTCTCCTGCTGCAGGAAGCAGCAGAGGTACAGCGCGAAGCAGAGGTACTCGCAGCTGCATCTCACCTCAGAGCAGCAGCAGCAGCTGCAGCAGCAGCTCAGCCGAGATGGAGGTAGACCATAAGGCTTCACCACCTTGGGGGGCCCCTGCTGCTGCTGCTGTACCTTCTGCTGCAAGCTCAAGGAAGATAAAGCAGCAAAGAGGGGCGAATGGGGCCCCGATGCCCTCTCCAGGGGGCCCCTCAGCAGCAAACAGAAGCACAAGTAGCCGCCGAAGGAAACCTCCCCAAAGCAGCAGCAGCAGGGCGCCCAGCGCTGCAGCAGAGCAGCAGCAGCAGCAGCAGCAGCAGCAGGGCGGCAGCAAAATCCGTGCGTGCACGCCTTTGCGCCAAGGTGCCTCTAAAGCAGATGACAGCCCCCAAAGCAGCAGCAGCAGCCACGAACCGAGCAGCAGCAGCAGCAGCAGCAGCAGCAGCGACTCCGAGTATGATGACGATTCAAAGGGGGCCTCCAGCCGCAAGGGGGCCCCCCGTAAGAAGGGTTTAAGTCCGCTGCTGCAGCGGTCTGTCTCAGACAAGCTCTCTCTGTTGCAGCAGCAGCCTTTGTCGCTGCCAGCAGCAGCAGGCAGCGGTAGCAGCAGCAGCAGCAGCAGTGCAGCAGCAGCAGCACTTGTCAGTGGGGGCCTTATTGCTGGCCTCAATGTCTCTTCTTCGCCAATCAGAGAGGCCTCGGGACTTATACGCAGAACGCCGTCGCTGCTGCAGCTAGCAGAGGCGTCTCCGATAAGCAAACACCAGCACCAGCAGCAGCAACCGCCGCAGCAACAGCAACAGCAGCATCAGCAGCAGCAGGAGCAGGGGTGCGAAGACCAGGAGCCCGCAGCTGCTGCTGCTGCTACTGCAGCAGCTGATGCTTGTGATGTAGATTTGCTGCCGGAGGTGGAATCCGCACCTAAGGAGGGGAAGGGCCCCCTTGAGGGCACAGAGGGAGTCGTGGCGCTGCTGCGGCTTGCTGCAGCTGCAGCAGCAACGACAGAAACCCAAACAGCAGCAGCACCAGCAGAAGTAGCAGCAGCGGGAGAGGGTTGCTGCGCAATCAGGGCTGGAGAGACGATTTGCTTGGGGGGGCCAAACTGGAGGGGCCCTTTTCCCCTGCATTGCTCGTAGGTTGCTGCTGCTACTCTCAGTTGCTGCTGCTGCTGCTCCCGGTGCCCATGTTGCTACTGCTGTTGCTGCTGCTGTTGCTTATGAGCGCTGTTGCTGCTAGTGGCCTCGGTGCGGGTGTTACTGCTTCTGCTGCTGCTGGAATTCTGGTGCTGCTCCTGTTTATACCTGCTTCTGTTGCCCCTTCCTTCTGTCTGTGCAGGCAGTGTGGGGACCCCCGTGAAGCTTCTTTAACAGCACAAGAGGCCGAGGGGGGCCCTGGGGGCCCCCCCCGTCTGCTGCTGACGTATGCAGGGTACGCAACAAATAAATATGGCCTTGGGGGCCCCTAGGAAGCAGATTCCCTTATACTCCTTCAGGACAAGGGGCCTTCAGGGAACTATACAGTTACTGCTACTGCTGCTGCTACTCTTGCTGCTGCCGCTGTTACTGTCGTTGCTGCTACCGTTGCTGCTGCTGCTGAGTTTATATGATGACAAGAGGCGCTTTCAGCCCTGCATCGTCAGAAGTGAAGATGTTTGTGTACATGTATATATAAATATGTCGTATAGTACATATACACTTCGTACACTCGATAGATTGTGTATATTATGTGTGGTATAAATATATATATATATATATATATATATATATATATATATATATATATATATATATATATATATATATGTATAATACTACGCAGATCCAGACTTACATACATACGGGTGTTGTTTGTTTTGCCTGGGGTTTGCTGCAGGGACAGCTGCGGCCGTCTTCTTCAGCACGGGGACCGCATCAGCCTCTCCAGTGAGTTGCAAACCCTTCGAAGCAGCAGCAGCAATGACGGCAGCAGCAGCAATGACGGCGACAGAAGCAACAGCAGCAGCAACAGGAAGAGAATAGTGTGCGAGCCAGACGAGCGGGGGTGTTTAAACAGAATCAGGGTCGGGGTTTAGGGTTTAGGGTTTAGGGTTTAGGGTCTTGTGCTGCGCTGTATTCAGAATCGACGGAGTTACCCCCGCACGAGTGCGGCCTTCAACTGGAAGTCCTGTTTATGGAGAAGCAGCAGAAGCAGCAACAGCAGCAGCAAGAAGTGCAGCAGGAAGAAGTGCAGAAGCAACAGCAGCAGCAACAGCAACAGCAGCAGCAGCAACAGGACACCCACAGCGGTGGAGCTGTGGTATCGCTGTTGCGTTCCTTTATGAAGCCGTTCGTTAGAGCTGCAGGCGGAGACCAGCAGCAACAACAACAGCAGCAACAACAAAAACAGCAGCAAGAAGAAGAGCTGCAGCGTCGCATAGAGGAGCATCAGCAGCAACAACAAGAAGACCACCAGCAGCAGCAGCAAGATCAGGAGCAGCAGCAGGTAGAGGACAATGACACAGAAATTTGGTTTGATGCGCAGACATCGCAGCGCAGCAGTCCTTTCGTTTCTTCTACAGAGCTTCGGCAGCCCCAACCCAGCAACAACAACAATAATGGCAGCAGCAACAGCAACAGCAGCAGCAGCAGCAGCAGCAGCATGGAGACAGAAACAGCAGAAGCAACGTCTCCAGCAGCAGAAGGGAAGCTGGTTTTGTTGCAGCTCGTTGAAGTGCGAGAGATCCAAGGGCCGCAAAAAACACAAGACCTTGTCGTACGTGCTGCTGCTGCTGCTGTTGCTTCTGCTGGCTGTTTTGCTGTTGCTGCTGCTCTTAGTGTTGGCTCTTGTGCTGCTGCTGGTTTGAGTCCCCGCTGCTTCTTCTGCTAAGTGAGCAGTTATTCCTTGTGCTGCTGTAGCCGCCTGCAGCAGCTGCCTGCTGCAGCCACCTGCTGCATATCAATTATGTGTTGCTTCTGCTGCGCAGAACCCCGGAAGCCCGCTGCTGAGACCTGTCGTTGACCTTCGGGGAGGAGGTGCGGCCGCCCACCCCCAAACCCTAAACCCTAAACCCTAAACCCTAGCGCCTGGAGAGCGTTGCTGCATTTCCGTCTCAGCAGATTCCTCCTAGCAGCTTGAACAGGTCCCATAGGGGCTTTATGTGCATCTGTTGTTGCTGCTGCTGTTTTCGCTGCAGAGGGCCCCCGCAGCCAGCTGTCGCTGGTGGGTCGGGGCCTCAGCGGCTCTCCTTCCAAGCCTCTGTCTCTTCGAGGGTCTCAGGCGCATTTGTCTCCTTTAAGGACTTCACAAGCTGCTGCAGGACAGCTGCTGCTCTCTGCCAGCCAGGAGGCATTCAAGTAGGGTTTAGGGTCTCGGGTTTAGGGGGGATGAGGGGATAGGGTTTAGGGTTTACGATTTAGTCGGTGTTCGATGCTTCGGGCGTGGACTTTAGGGTTTAGGGTTTAGGGTTAAGGGATCAGCACCTTGGGTGGGGCTCTAGGATCTCTTGTCTAGGATTTAGGGTTTACTACGGTTTACCCTTTAGGGTTTGGGGTTTGCCTTCAGGGGCCCTTCACAGTCGCAGCAAGGCAGGGGCCCCGCGGACGGTTCGCCGTTGCGGCTGCAGAGTTGGGGACCCCTGGAGGGGAGAAGGGGGGGCCCCAAGAGTCCCTTGAGGCCTCATGCTGGGGGCCCTGAGTTTGAACTAGAAGTTGCTGCTGAGGTATGTGCTCTAGGGTCTACAGTTTAGGGTGTGGGGTTTAGGGTTTAGGGTTCGGGGTTCAGCAGTAAGAAACTTGGGGCCCTCGAAGACAAAAAAAGCCAGAGGGGCCCCCAAAGAAGACGCCAACAGCGGTGATCAAGGGGATTCCATGGAGGCCCCTCTAGTAGATTAGGGGTTTAGGATTTAAGGCTTAGGGTTTAGGGTTTAGGGTTTGTGTGCAGGCGGTGGTTTCTTGGGACGCAGACATAGAGGAGGTCAGGCGCCTCATTCAGCAAGTCTTAGAGCGCCGATATGGTGAGGCTGAGGGGCTGCCTATCCGTCTTCTAGGGCCCCCCCAACCCTGTTTTAGGGGCCCCTTAGCACTTTGTTAGCGACCCATTGACCCTGTTTTAGGGGGCCCCTCATGAAATGGGCAACCAAACCGCATCTTGGGCCCTTATGTACCCTTTTGGGATCCCCCCAATGCCTCCTAGGGGTCTCATTTGATAGTAGATAATTTCAGAGTCTGCCGGAAGAGTAGAAAAAAAGGGCTCGGGTTGAGGGGGGGCCGTATCCACTTCCCTCCATGTCTCTTACGGGGCCCCCATTCAAGGGGGCCCCATCTGAAGGGGCCCCTTAGAACGCAGTTTGTGTGTCTGCATGTGATGTTTGCTGCTCAGGAGCAGAACACAGTGTGCAGTTTGATTTGGTTGCCACTCCGTCTATAGCAGCGAAAGAGGGGGGGAATGGGGGGACCCTGGGGGCTGTTGGGGCCCCCCCAGCGGGGCCGCTGAAGGCCCGGTGGGTGTTTGAGTTGCCTGCAGTAGAGGGCCCCTCCGTACCATTTGCTGAGGACTGCGTAAGGCTGGGGGCCCAGGGGGCCCCCCTGCAGGAGGATGAGGGCTCATGCCTGCTGAAGAGTGCACTAGCTGCGTACTTCAGGGTCCGGGGGGCCCCCCCGAGGGTCACCCAGGATCCTGCTGCTGCTGCTCCGCCGTCTGATGCTGCAACAGCACTTCCAACCCCAGCAACAGCAGCAGCAACAGCAGCAGCAGCAGCAGAAGTTGATCCACATTTGTCTGAGGCTCTCGAGACCCTCAGAAGACCCAGCGAGACATTCGATGGGTTTGATGATGAGGAGTCGCCGATCGACAACGAAATGCAAGACCCCAACTTTCCACTAGCAGAGGAAGGGCCCCACGAGGCCCTCCCACGGGCCCCACAGGCGCACCCCGTAGGTACTCCTCAGGGGCCCCCAGTAGATACACCTCAGGGGCCCACACCTGTTTCAGAGGCACCTCATACTCATCAGACGGGGGCTTCCAAGGGGGCCCCTCCAACAGAAACACCACAGGAGGGCCCCACAGAGATACCTCATGGGGCCCCCTTGGAGCCATCACACTTTGAAGCAGAAGACAGATCGTCGATGGCTGCGGCCGGGGGCCCACCAGTGACAAACACCACAAAAGCAGCAGCACAAGAGATTGAGCTGTCTTCAGATGCTGCAGCCTTAGAACTAAAGGGGGCCCCCACGGAGGAGGGACCCTGAAGGGGGCCCCCAGGGAGCGGGCACGGCCCCTGAAGGGGGCCCCCTGCGAGGGGAGCCCTAGGGAGGGGCCTCCTGAAGGGGCCCCCATAGAAATTCAGAGAGGCTCGCAGGCACTGCGACCAATGAGGCATAGGTACTGAAGGTTTAGCAAAACCTAAACCCAGTTTTGTCGTTTTGACTCTTTTTGAAGATATTTTCTTTGTATGTACTGTTTAGGTTTCATCGTGAATACCTTGTGGTGCTGCTGCATCTGCGGTGTATAGACAGCAGGGCCGTTGCTGCTGCAGCTGTTGGTTTGCTGCTGCTGCTGTTTTTCAAGCCCTTAGAGGCAGTCAAGAGTATCCTACAAAAATTGCAGTATAACATCATATACTACTGTACGGCCGCTGGTGCTGCTGCAGCAACAGAAAGCAGCAGCAGGAGCAGCCGCACATTCTCCTGCTGTTGTTGAAGCTGCTGCCGCTTCTTTTGCAGCGGTTGCTGCTGCAGCAGTCCTGCAGCAGCAGCAACAAACGGCGCTGCTGTTGCAGCACTTCTCTTCTGGTGTCACCCCAGTGCTACGTTCATAGTAGGAACAAAACAAAATACGTACGCCGAAGTGGCACTAAGAAACTTCTTTCATCTCAGCAAAAACAAAATAAAACCAAAGTTATATAGTGCTTAATAAATAGCTGTCTCAGTAATCGAACATCTTTCTGTTTGTTGCTTTGTTTTATCTGCCCGTTTACTGTACCCCAAGACGTATTATATATTTAATATGTTGTCCTGCATATGCATCTCAACGTATATATATATATATATATATATATATATATATATATATATATATATATATATATATATATATATGAATATATATATATATATATATATATATATGAATGCATATATACCGTGTAATATGTAATATACTAGTGCATGCAGATATCAATAGAGTATATCAGTAGCTACCAGTAGCTACCTACATGCATATCTATACGTAACTATATCTATCTATATCTGTATCTATATCTATATCTATATCTATATCTATATCTATATCTATATCTATATCTATATCTATATCTATATCTATATATCTATAGCTATATCTATATCTATACATCTATATCTATATCTATATCTATATCTATATCTATATCTATATCTATATCT
>NW_013569193.1:19590-19944 GCF_000499745.2 Eimeria mitis
ATATATCTATATCTATATCTATATCTATATCTATATCTATATCTATATCTATATCTATATCTATATCTATATATATATCTATATCTATATCTATATCTATATCTATATCTATATCTATATCTATATCTATATCTATATCTATATCTATACATCTATATCTATATCTATACATCTATATCTATATCTATATCTATATCTATATCTATATCTATACATCTATATCTATATCTATACATCTATATCTATATCTATACATCTATATCTATATCTATATCTATATATCTATATAACTATATATATATATATATATATATATATATATATATATATATATATATATATATATATATATAT
>NW_013569193.1:20044-21042 GCF_000499745.2 Eimeria mitis
GCTATACGTATGCAAATACATAATATACGCATAGTTGCGTTTTTTGTATTTAGTACGCTGTATCTCATGCTTCTTTCTCTGTGTCCATTTGTAAACATAGTGGCCAGTATCCATTTATAAATATAGCGGCATATATATGTACAGTTTCTAGGGTTTAGGGTTTACGGTTTAGTGTTTAGCGTTTAGGGTTTAGAGTTTAGGGTTTAGGGTTTAGGGTAAAGAACGAATGCAAATCTACAATAAACAAAAAACGACTTATTTTTATTGTTTTTATTTCAATTCTCTTTAGGCTACTAAATATATTATTATATTATTATTATACTCGTTTGTTTATATGGTTGTTTATAAAAAGGTACTATATAGATATGATACGTGATACGATATATATATATATATATATATATATATATATATATAATATATCCATATATTTATATATTTGTACGAATGTATACGATGCAGATGCAATATGTACGTATATGAGTACGAAGCATCTATGGTTTTTTGCATGCATGAGTAAGTATAAGACTACATTACATATGAAGGAGTAACAGTGTTTATGTTTATTGTGTTTGTATTCTAATACACCTTATAAAGGAGTTACAGTGTGTACGTGTACTGTACTTGTATTCTAATACATCTTTATATGTTCTGGAATTATCATTTCTGTTTATCGGTTACTCGCCTGCGGTTGTTCGCCGGGGTGTACAGATAGTGTAATGGTTTATGTAGAAGTGTATATGCACGCATGTCTACCTATCTATCTCTATCTATATCTATCCATCTATCTATATCTATATATCTATATCTATCTATCTATATTTATCTATACATATCTAGCCGTCTATGTCTATCTATCTATCTATCTATCTATCTATCTATCTATCTATCTATCTATCTATCTATCTATCTATCTATCTATCGATCGATCGATCGATCTTATCTATCTATCTATCTATCTATATATCTATCTATCTATCTATCTATATATCTATCTA
>NW_013569193.1:21365-22523 GCF_000499745.2 Eimeria mitis
TTAATAACCAAGCAAACAAAGCTAGGGGGTCGGATTGCTCCCCTATACGAAATTTTTTTTTGCTTTCAACTCCTACAGCCTATAAAAAAAAATAAATTTATTTATTTATTTTATTTTATTTTATTTTATTTTATTTTATTTTATTTTGTTTTGTTTTATTTTGTTTTAAATAGAATATAATATATTACAAATGCATGCATGCATGCATGCATGCATGCATGCGTGAAAGAAACGATCAGAGATGCGTGTATGCATGCAGAGATGTATATAAAGAAATAATAAATAAAAATAAAAATAAAAATAATAAAAATAAAAATAATAAAAGTAAAAAAAAAAAGAATAAACAGAATGGGGTTTTATAAAATAATACACAAATAACACAGATAAACAAATAAATCAAATAACTATAAATAAAACGAATAAAATAAATAAAATAAAATAAAATAAATAAAATAAAATAAAATAAATATAATAGCATAAAATAAAATAAAATAAATAAAATAAAATAAAATAAATATAATATCAATACCTGACGCAATGCATGCGGTGATATGTAAATCATATTAATAAAAAATGTATAAAATAATAAACAAATAACATCAATAAATAAATAAACAAATGAAACAAAACAAATAAAATAAATAAATAAATAAAACAAAACAAAATAAAATAAAATAAAATAAAATAAAGCAAAATAAAATAAAATAAAATAAAATAAAAGCAAATAAAATAAAAATAAAATAAAATAAAATAAAATAAAATAAAGTAAAATGAATCCCTCAAGAAATTCATGTGGTGATACGTACATAATATCAAAAGATAATATACAAATAAACAAACAAATAAAACAAAACAAATAAAATAAATAAACAGAACAAAACAAAGCAAAACAAACCAAACCAAACCAAACCAAAACAAAAAAAAAAAAAAATAAATAAAAAAAATAAAAATACCTGAAGAAATTCATGTGGCGAAACAATTCCCTTGAAGTTTTTTTTATTAAATATTTTTCGCATCAATTCAGATAAACTTTTTAAAACAAAATTAAATTTTTGTTTTTTAGATAAATCCAATAAAAGAAGAAAATTACGTAAAGGTATTATCGTGCATAAACTCTATCACAAACAAACAAAAAAAAAAAAAAAAAAAAAAAAAAAA
>NW_013569193.1:22557-23228 GCF_000499745.2 Eimeria mitis
ACATATACAATCCATGCATGCATGCATGCATGCATGCATGCATGCAGCGGTGCATGCATACAATGTATTGAAAGCAGCAGCAGGTGGGCTGCAGTGCATGCATCTACAGCAGCAGCAGTAGCAACAGTATCAACAGCAGAAGCAGCAGCAGCAGCAGCAGCATCCATAGCAGCAGCAACAGCATCCGCATCAACAGTAGCAGCAACAGCACGAACAGCAGCAGCAGCAGCACCAACAGCAGCAACAGCATCAGCAGCAGCATCAACAGCAGCAGCAACAGCATCAACAGCAGCACCAACCGCATCAGCAGCACCAGCAGCAGCAACCGCATCAGCAGCAGCACCAACCGCCTCAGCAGCAACAGCATCACCAGCAGCAGCATCACCAGCAGCATCAGCAGCAGCAGCAGCAGCAGCAGGAGGAGTTGACAAACCTGAATAACAACAGCAAAGAAGTCTGTTTTATTGAGGTTATTAAGCCCCACACAACCAGGAAGAAAGTCAGCCCCATCGAGAGATTTACCATAAAAAACCTCAGTAGACAGCCGAGCAACATCTTCTGCGGTGTATGTAGGGTTTAAGTTATACTGAATATACACACATAAACCCTAAACCCTAAACCCTAAACCCTCAAATAGGAAAAAAAAAAAAAAAAAAAAAAAAAAAAAAAAA
>NW_013569193.1:25163-30018 GCF_000499745.2 Eimeria mitis
CTCTCTGGCCAAAAGAATTGTAGTTTACAAGCTAAACTAATTATATTATTATATTATAATAATTAATAATAAGAGGAATTCGTTTATAAAAGTATTTACCTTAACGCAGAAACAATATACCTAGAGCATACACCAGAAGTAAGCTACCACTGTGTATTACAAATATATGTATCTGTAAAAACGTGAACGCAGAAGAAAAAAAAATAAAAATGTAAAAATATCGATGCGAAACCCCAAAAGAAATATAATTTAATTATTTTTTTTTTTCCTAAGTTGAATCTATAAAGCACAAGGAATGCAGAAAGGCTCAATAAATAGGAAACTCAGGGGTTTTTCATGTTTCTATAAAACTTGTAATATTTTTCCTGTATTGAAATTCACATAAACCGTTTCACTTTTATACAAAAATATTTTTTGTTTCTAAATTTTTTTTTTTTTTTCTGTTGGTTCTGTATACCGCAACACAGATATGTTATCCTTTACGTCGAAACGTGTANTTTTTTTTTTTTTTTTTTTTTTTTTTTTTCTTTCTTAAGCTTACGAGAAATTCAAGTTGCATGCAGTAACCAAGAAGAACAGCAACCGCAGCAGATGCTGCAGCAGCAAGCGCTTGTTTTTTGTGTATTCCCTCGGGGAGAATAGTTTTAAAAAAGTTCTAATTAATATAGTTTATGTTAGCTGATATAATTATGATGAAAATGAATGCAGAATGCATACACTGCATGCATACCCCAGCATACAATACTCGTTGATCAGCTTACTAAAGGAAGCAGCTCACAGCCGGTCCACTCCCTCTTTGTTTTGTCCTTCTCCTCCTTTTTTAGCGTATTTATCTCTGTGTTTCTGCTTTGATATCAGCAGAAACATATGAGAAAAACGCATGCAATGAAGAGCTTGTTCTGCACGGCTTACAGCCCCAGCAAACGCTTCTGCTGCAGCCAAGATTCCGTGCAGGGAGCCGAGAAGAACACAACAAAGACGAGGAGGATCGCAGCCTTTCGCCTTGCTGCAGAAACCTCGGGAGTACTGCGGACCTCAGGGGCTCGTGCAATACGATGATCATCAGAAAACGAGTTGAATTCAGGTGAGAATGAAGTAAGGGGTTACAGCACAGCATGCATGCAGAAACCACGAATTTGCAAAAAAAAAAAAAAAACATGAAACGCACTCTATATACACACACAAACAGGAAATGAAATAAATAAACGAAATTTTCATGCATTTCTTCATAATTCAAATTCAATTTTTCTGAAACATCACCTGGCAATCGGTGATGATCGTTGGGGTATTGTGGAGGTTCAGCTACCACTTTGTTCATAAATTTTACTTTTTTTCACAAATTCTTATTCAGAAAAGTAATTAAAAACGAAATAACGCGGATAAAACCAGCATAACCCACGGATATTGCAAAACAACCACAGAAACGCTGCACCACCGACTGAAGTCGAGGGTGTCAACAGCGGTGAATGAACACCATGAAACGCAAAAAAAAGTAGAAAAACACAATTATATTTAATTTAAAAGTATAATTAAACTGGAAAATGCATTTCTTTTGCATATAATTACCCCTCTTCACCCTGAGGCAGCAGCAGATTCTCCTCTTCCTACTGCAGAAGCCAGGAGGGTTGCTGCGGCGGGCTGCGCATGCAGCCGCTCTTTTTGCAAGAAATGGCCGCCAGTAATAAACTAAAAGTTATTTATAAACTGAAAAATAAAATATTGAGGAAATTTCCATCTAAATTGCACTCTCAGCACAGCCTGAGTTTCACTCCCCCTATTCAAGTTCATACCCCCCTCTTGCGCATGCAGTGCTGCTGCCAATGACAGCAGCAAAAAAGCCCCAAATATTTTTCATGTATTACTCTAACACAGCTGTATTGTGTGCAATACTGTGTAGATATTGTGGGGGGGATATACAGCCAGCAAGCTGCAACAAACAGAGTCAAAGACATTATGCTACTCCTACTAATAATAATAATATTATTACCGTTAGTTTCAGAACATAACGATGTTAGAATTTCCTTCATTCACTGGGGGTAAAGGCTTAGTGATCTGGGGCTGCATATAATACAAAAGAGAAACAGCAACAGCTGCTGCAGCACTTGATGTTCTACTGCTGCTACAAGGTAACAGCCCCACATGCATGCACTACCGCTTTATACGAATGAAAACACTCATCCCGCCCACAGTAGCCAGCATGCATGCAGTTACAAATACCTAAATATAAAAAACAAACCCTCGCCCCTCCTCCCCCAAACACTATCCCTTTTATTTTAATTTTATTTTGGCTACATAGAATGAAAGGGGCTCAACAAGGAAACAGCAGCTCATGCATGATAAAGAGACAGCAACTCTACATCAGCCCATCAGCAATAAATAATACCGTCCCCCTATAACTGTTTTTCTCTGCTTTGTTGTAATATTGACATAACAAATAATATATGATGAATAACACTACAAGCAGCTAGGGGGTGTAGGCGTCATCAGTATGATAACAAGATCTGTCCCTTGTTATTATAATATTAATATTCTAATTATATATTATATATCATATATTATTTGTTATGTCAATATTACAACAAGGCAGTCAGTTTCTGGTGTACTAGCTTGCTACCTAGCTGGGTGTTTTATATTCAGCAGGCTTAATTCTTTGGGGTCGAGAAAGCTGGCTAGCTGCATCTATCGTCAGCTATCTATCTATCTATCTATCTATCTATCTATCTAGCTAGCTAGCTCGCTGAAGTTCAGGCCAGCTAGCTAGCTAGCTAGCTAGCTAGCTAGCTAGCTGTTTGCCTACCGTAGACAGCAACAAAACATATCAATGAACGGGCTCTGAAGCCCCTAAATTGAGTTTTGGTGCAGCAATGCACACTAAAAGATATATAATAATAATATATAATAAATAAATATAGAATATAATAAAGTAATTTCAATCGCTAGGCGGAGAAGAAGAGCAGCATCGCCGCACTGCGGTGTATAGGCAGCCTGTTGGGGTGTATAGGCAGCTAATATTTTGGGGTGTATAGACACCAGAGTGAAGTGTATAGACAAGAAATACCCACATTATAAAGAAAATAACAAGAAAATAAATTACAATATTACATTATGCTTCGATTAAGAATGCAAAAACAAACAAAACACCAAAAAACAGAAAAGGATAAACATACTGGGTTTCTAGACAAGTAAAAGGAAACAAACAAACGATGATAAAAACAACAAGAACAACAACAACAATAATAATAATAATAATAATAAAAAGAATAAAAAGAATAAAAACAAAATAAATAAATAAAATATTTTTAGCTGCAACGCCGCCACACAGCCGTAATAAATTCTAAGGCGACCCTGGCTTGATAGTTGAGGTGTACATACAGCTGTTGATGTGGTATATTATAATTTTCTGTATGTTGTATATGAATATTATTTTGTTTTTTTTCTTTAGTATAATAATAATATATATTTTTTATTTTTTTTTTTATAATAGAAGTAACAAGAGGCCAGAAGGCCTCCTGAAATAGGTTATGGCCCCCCTTGCTTACTATAGCGTATGTACAGTTAGGGTTATACTTAGGCACAGTAGCAGCAGCTCTGCATACAGCTAGGGGTTCTACTATGGGGTCATCGAGTGCATGCAGACAGAGAAGAGGGACAGGAGCCAGCAACATATGGGGGAGACATGTTGTTAGCGCGTAGTATACACGGGTGCATGCAAGAGGAGAAGAAGGAGTGAAACATAAAGATAAATGCGTTAGTAAATCTATCTCACGAAGTGTTGATGTCTGCACAATACACACACACACACANCTGCTGCTGCTGCTGCTGCTGCTGCTGCTGCTGCTGCTGCTGCTGCTGCTGCTGCTCTTAATGCTACTTCTGTTGCTGCATGTATTGCTGCTGCTGTTGCTGTTGCTGTTTCTGTTGCCTCTCGTGTTTTTGTTTCTGCTTCTATTTCCTACTCTTGAACATCCTTTGTTGTTTATACTGCATCTAACTAAACACTGCATGCATACACTCATGCATGCATCCATGCATGCATGCACGCATACATACACACATGCATGCATACATACACACATGCATGCATACATACACACATACACACAAGCATGCATGCATGCATACACACACTCATACACACATGCATGCATGCATGCATGCATACATACATCCACACATGCATGCATGCATACATTCACACATGCATGCATGCATACACACACACATCCACACATCCACACATCCACACATGCATGCATGCATGCATGCATGCATGCATGCATGGATGCATGCATGCAAAGCCCCACCATCTGTGAGAGTGCAACAAGGCCTGGATCGAGTCCCTTGCTGACGTAGCTGTTGCTGGGTTCGAGCCACTGTTTCACTTTATACATTTTTAGCATCGTTTGTTTACATAGACGCCCTGTTACTCCTGATGCTTTATCTAGAGCTCTTATACAGCTGCATGCATGCATGCATGCATGCACACTTATTTTATATTTATATTTATAATATTTTACTTCTATACACAGATTTATTTCTAGGGTTTAGGGTTTAGGGTTTACTAGTATTTCTAGGGTTTAGGGTTTAGGGTTTAGGGTTTGTGGTGTACCTGTCTAGACACATGGCGTTAGAGATGGTGACGGCTACTAGGGTTTATAATTTCTAGAGTTTAGGGTTTCTAGGGTTTAGGGTTTAGGGTTTAGGGTTTAGGGTTTGTTGTATACCTGTCTAGACACATGGCGTTAGAGATGGTGACGGCTACTAATGTTTAGGGTTTAGAACTTCTAGGGTTTAGGGTTTAGGGTTTCCTAGAATTTCTAGGGTTTAGGGTTTAGGGTTTAGGGTTTCTAGGGTT
>NW_013569193.1:30118-30936 GCF_000499745.2 Eimeria mitis
TAGGGTTTAGGGTTTAGGGTTTAGGGTTTGTGTACCTGTCTAGACACATGGCGTTAGAGATGGTGACGGCCCCCTTGATGAATCGTTTCCATTCTAGGGAGGGAATATACTCGCTAGCAACAGCAGCAGAGAGGTCCTGGCAGAAAGGAGAGGGTTCATACATGCTGCTGCTGCTGCTGCTGCTGCTGTTGCTGCTGCTGTTGCTGCAGTTGCTGCTGCAGTTGCTGCAGCTGCTGCTGTTGCTATTCGGCGTATCTGCAGCCCCGCTATTCCCTCGTTGCCACCCCCCCCCTTCCCTCTCCTTCTCCCTCTCCCTCTGCTGCTGCTGCTGCTGCTGCTGCTGCTGCTGCTGCAGCTGCTGCAGCGCCTGCTGCAGCCCCAATGACCCTAGCAGCCGCAGCACAGCACAAGAGCCCATAGAATACCCCAAAAGAAAGAGAGGGGGTATAAACCCGTCCTCAATAGACCGCAGAAACGCTTCCTCTTCTCCCTTCATTATCATCCTATAAAAACCACTATCCACTTCATTCATTGTTAACACAGATTGATGCTGCTCCTGCTGCTGCTCTTCCTCCTCCTGCTGCTGCTGCTGCTGCTGCTGAGGGTGCTGGTGAGGGTGAGGGTGCTGCTGCTGCTGCTGGTGAGGGTGCTGCTGGTGGGGGTGGGCGTGGGGGTTCTTGTGGTGGTGGTTGTGGTGGTGGTTGTGGTGCTGCTGCTGCTGACCCTCCTGCTGCTGCTGCTGCTGCTGCTGCTGTTGCTGCTGCTGGTTAATGCCTGCATGGCTGCGTCTTCTACGATGCGTTTCATTTTTTTCTGCT
>NW_013569193.1:31191-31466 GCF_000499745.2 Eimeria mitis
TGCTGGTTAATGCCTGCATGGCTGCGTCTTCTACGATGCGTTTCATTTTTTTCTGCTGCAGCAGCAGCAGCAGTAGGAGGAGGAGGAGGAGGAGGAGGAGGTGCAGGAGATAGAAATATAATACATGCAAAAACAGCAGCAGCAGCAGCAGCAACAGCAAACCAACAACAACAGCAGCAGCAGCAGCAGCAGCAGCAAGAGCAACAGCAGCAGCAGCAGCAGCAGCAAAAGAATGTTTGTGTTACCTCCGACTATAAATAGAATGCCTCTGCAAC
>NW_013569193.1:31566-31925 GCF_000499745.2 Eimeria mitis
ACGATGCGTTTCATTTTTTTCTGCTGCAGCAGCATTCCCATGTTTCTGTTTCTCCTCCTTCTCCTTCTGCTGCTGCTGCTGCTGCTGCTGCTGCTGCTGCTGCTGCTGCTGCTGCTGCTGCTGCTGCTGCTGTTTGCTGCTGTATTTGAATCCATATACATGTAGATAGAGAATGAAAGCGAGAGCAGCCTGAACGTCTGTGCTTGTTGTTAGGTCTGTGGGGAGGTTCCTTATGGGGGCCTCTATACCCCGCAGACAAGACAAAAAAAAAACACAAAAACCCTTCGCTGCTGCTGCTACCACCACGTGCTGCACCTGCAAGTCGTACGCCTTAGCCCCTATACCTGCAGCAGCAACAG
>NW_013569193.1:32120-32228 GCF_000499745.2 Eimeria mitis
CACATACACCATGGGGCCTTCCATGTGGGTATCTGCTGTCTGTACACCCGACGCCTTCATCTGCTGCTGCTGCTGCTGCAGCAGCAGCAGCAGCAGCAGCTCCTCCCC
>NW_013569193.1:32490-32627 GCF_000499745.2 Eimeria mitis
ACATACACCATGGGGCCTTCCATGTGGGTATCTGCTGTCTGTACACCCGACGCCTTCATCTGCTGCTTTTCCACCACCAGCACCAGCACCAGCACCACCAGCACCACCAGCAGCACCAGCAGCAGCAGCAGCAGCAG
>NW_013569194.1:0-387 GCF_000499745.2 Eimeria mitis
AGCAGCAGCAGCAGCAGCAGCAGCAGCAGCAGCGGCTGTTCTTTGCTGCCTCTTGCTGTCAATCGGTTGCTGCGTTGCGCTGAGCTGCTGGGGAGGGCCGAGCTGCAGGAGACAGCACGCCATCTGCAGCAGCAGCAGCAGCAGCAGCAGCAACAGCAGCAGCAGCAGCAGCAGCAGCAGCTAAGCGACAGAGTGCTGCAGCTAGCTTTGTCTGTGTTTGTGCGTGTTGAGGATGTGCTGGAGTTTAGCTGCTGCCTGTCTGCTGCGCTGCGTACAACTGAGTTGTCTGCTGCTGCTCTTGCTGCACTGCAGCAGCAAAGCAGCAGCAGCAGCAGCAGCAGCAGCAGCAGCAGCGGTTTGTTGCTGCAGCTGCAGCAGCAGCAGCAG
>NW_013569194.1:487-1047 GCF_000499745.2 Eimeria mitis
TGTGTTTGTGCGTGTTGAGGATGTGCTGGAGTTTAGCTGCTGCCTGTCTGCTGCGCTGCGTACAACTGAGCTGTCTGCTGCTGCTCTTGCTGCACTGCAGCAGCACAGCAGCAGCAGCAGCAGCAGCAGCAGCAGCAGCGGTTTGTTGCTGCAGCTGCAGCAGCAGCAGCAACAAGCACGAGCCTCACGCCTACTATGGGAGTGTGCATGCGGTCTATACACTGCACAGGAGCAGCAGCAAGACCCCACGCTGCTGCTGCAGCAGCTGCTGCGGTGTCTGCTTCTCTTCTCCCCCCTGAAGCTATCATTCAACTCAGCCAGCTGCAGCAGCAACTGCAGCAACTGCAGCAGCAACTGCAGCAGCAGCAGCAGCAGCAGTCTTTCGATTGGTCTTTGGCGTGTCTGCTGTGTTTCTGTTGGTTGGTTGCTGTGGGGGGCAGCAGCAACAGAGGGGAGTGCGCAGCAGCAGCTGCTGCTGCTGCTGCAGGCTGCTGAGCGTCTGCTGCAGCTGCAGCCGCAGTTTGTACCTGTCTTCAGTACAAGCAGCAGCAGCAGCAGCA
>NW_013569194.1:1147-1802 GCF_000499745.2 Eimeria mitis
CGGTGTCTGCTTCTCTTCTCCCCCCTGAAGCTATCATTCAACTCAGCCAGCTGCAGCAGCAACTGCAGCAGCAACTGCAGCAGCAGCAGCAGCAGCAGCAGCAGCAGTCTTTCGATTGGTCTTTGGCGTGTCTGCTGTGTTTCTGTTGGGTGGCTGCTGTGGGGGGCAGCAGCAACAGAGGGGAGTGCGCAGCAGCAGCTGCTGCTGCTGCTGCAGGCTGCTGAGCGTTTGCTGCAGCTGCAGCCGCAGTTTGTACCTGTCTCCAGTACAAGCAGCAGCAGCAGCAGCAGCAGCAGCAGCAGCAGCAGCAGCAGCAGCAGCAGCAGCAACAGATGCAGCAGCAGGGTTTGCTTCTACCGCCAACAGGCTCTAAGACGCATCTGCTGCTTCTCCCCGCTGCTGCTGCTGCTGCTGCCCCTCATCACGCAGCAGCAACTTGCTGCTGGCGCTGGCTGCTGCACAGCAGAGCTAACAGCCACGCTGCAGCGAACTGTCCGCAGGGTGCGTGCGCTGCTGTGTTCTGCTGCTGCTGCTGCAGCAGCAGCAGCAGCAGCAGAACAAGCAGGAGCAGGAGCAACGCCGTCATCAGAAGCAGCAGCAGCAGCTGCTGCAGACATATCCGGCAGCAGCAGCAGCAGCAGCAGCAGCAGCAGCA
>NW_013569194.1:1902-5283 GCF_000499745.2 Eimeria mitis
AGCTAACAGCCACGCTGCAGCGAACTGTCCGCAGGGTGCGTGCGCTGCTGTGTTCTGCTGCTGCTGCTGCTGCTGCAGCAGCAGCAGCAGCAGAAGCAGAAGCAGCAGCAGCAGCAGCAGCAGCAGAACAAGCAGGAGCAGGAGCAACGCCGTCATCAGAAGCAGCAGCAGCTGCTGCTGCAGACATCTCCGGCAGCAGCAGCAGCAGCAGCAGCGCCTGCAGCAGCAGCAACTGCAGCAACTGCAGCAGCTGCAGCAGCAGCTGTAGCTTGGAAGAGTTATTTGGCGTAGATAGTTTGATGCTGCACAGCAGCAGCAGCAGCAGCAGCAACGCTGCAGCAGCAATGCCTCTGTCTTTGGCTTTGTGGGCCTTTAGGGTCCTAGACAGAGCAGCAGCAGAACAGCTGCTAGGATCAGCAGCACTTGCTGCAGCAGATGCAAAGCTGCTGCTGCACCAGCAGCAGCAGCAGCAGCAGCAGCAGCAGGGGGATAGGGATGGGTGTGATGGTGCCGCTGCAGCGCGGAGAACAGCAGGGCAGCAGCTGCTGCAGCAGCAGCAGCAGCAGCAGCAACGTCTGCTGCTGCAGCAGCTGCTGCAGCGAGAGGGTAATAAAGAACTACACAGCTCTGCTTTCCTTCTGTCTCTTCCTGCTGCTGTGCTGCAGCAGGGGCCCTACTCCTACATGCTGTCTTGCTGCTTCCTGTCTGAGTCTGTTGCTGATAGGCAGCAGGCGTTTGCTGCTGTTGCTGCACTTGTTGCTGCTGCTCCTGCTGCTGCGCTGCAGCTGCTGCCAGCACTCCACTTTGCTGCTCCACGGCTACCCACAGCACCCGTCGTCAGGGCAATCCTGCAGTGGAGACAGCAGCAGCAGCAGCAGCAGCAGCAGCAGCAACAGCAGCAGCAGCAGCAGCAGCAGCAGCAGCAGCAACAGCAGCAGCAGCAGCAGCAGCAGCAGCAGCAGCAACATGAAGACCCATTGCTCCCGGATGAGTTTATTTTGTTTGATGGGGACGAGGCGTTGGCTGCGAAGGCAATTGGCGGACCAACAGCAGCAGCAACAACAGCAGCAGCAGCAGCAGCAACAGCAGCAACAGCAGCAGCAGCAGCAGAAAGACAGCAGCTGCTGCGGGGACTCAGCCGCATATTTGCTCTGTCTGTGCAGGCCCTCGCCTCCCTCGGCATCCACAAGACAGCCGTTCTCCCAGTATACAGAGCCCTAGCAGACTTGCTGCCGCTGCAGCAGCAGCAGCAGCAGCAGCAGCAGCAGCAACAGCAGCAGCAGCAGCAGCAGCAGGAAGAAGTGCAGCAGTGGGGACCCCTGAGTGTTGCACAGGATGAATGGCTCTGCGCCTCAATCGGCGCCACTGGGGGTGGAGCTGTATCGTTGTGCTGCTGCTGCAGCATCAGCAGCAGCAGCAGCAGCAGCAGCAGCAGCGGCAGCAGCAGCAGCGGCAGCAGCAGCAAGAGTGTATTGAGTACATTTTCGAGTTCATCTATTAGGGGGAATATCTGCAGCCGTTGCTGCTGCTGCTGGCGTTGCTGCTGGTGCAGCAGAGACCCTTTAGGGGCCTTTGCTTGCTGGTTTGCTGCTGCTGCTGCTGCTGCACCGCAGCAGCAGCAGCAGCAGCAGCAGCAGCAGCTGTTGTCTATGAACAGCCGTTGGTTCCTCTTTATGCGCGGCCTCTCCCGGCTTGCTGCATATGATGAGCTGCCACACTCCAAGCTTGCTGCTGCTCCTCCTCTTCCTGCTGCTGCTGCTGCTGGTGCTGCTGCTGCTGGCGCTGCTGCAGCTGGTGCTGCAGCAGCAGCAGCAGAGGAAGAGCAACTAACGAAGAGAGAGTCCGAAGAAGTCTCTTCTGCTTCTGCTGCAGCAGCAGCAGCAGCAGCACCAGCAGCAGCAGCTGCTGCTGCTGCTGCTGTGTGGTGCCCTTTTGTTCTTCCTAAAGCAGCAACACCGCTGCAGCAGCTGCTGCTGTCTTACTGCCTGCAGCAGCTGGAGGCGGTGTCTCCGCATGCGCTGCTGCAGTTTCTCCCCACTATGGAGGAGATCGTAGCTGCTTGCTGCAGCAGCAGCCCCGCCCCACCCCACAACCCCCAGCAGCAGCATCACCCCCACCACCCCCAGCAGCAGCAGCAGCAGCAGCAGCAGCAGCAGCAGCAGCAGCATGAAGACTGGCTGCGCTCGCATGCATGCGGTGTGACCCTGGCTACCCTCGGCCGCCTGTGCATGCGGCGGTATTTGGGGGCCCCCAAGTTGCTGCGGGTGCTGCGGCGTAGGGCCCCCTCTTTGTTTAATTCTTTGCATGCATCTGCTGCTGCTGTTGATGGTTTTGTTTGTATTTTGTTTGCTTTGTCTCATGACCTAGCTGAAGAGATAGATAGCTACCAGCAGCAGCAGCAGCAGCAGCGCCTAGAAAACCCCCAGCAGCAACAGCAGCAGCAGCAGCAGCAGCAGCAGCAGCAGCAGACAGAAAGTGGATTGCCTGCAGCGTTGGAAACACAAGTGCAGCAGCAGCTGCTGCTGCTGCAGGATATATCTGAGTCTGGCTCTTCTTTCTCTCGTTGTGTTTCTCTTCAGTCTGCTGCTCTTATTCTAGGTCCTTTATACGAAGCAACAGCAGCAGCAGCAGCAGCAGCAGCAACAGCAACAGCAGCAGCAGCAGCAACAGCAGCAACAGCAGCAACAGCAGCAGCTCCAAGACTTCATACAATAAGGTTTGCATGCAGAGAAGGGATAGAAGCAACTGTGCTGCACCTGCCGCTGCAGCAGCAGCAGATACGTGGTGCTGCTGCTCTGCTAGCAGCAGCAATACAAAAAGAATATATAGTGAGGGGGGCCCGGGGGGCCCCCACACCGGGGGACCAGCTGCGGCAGCAGCAGCAGCATAGACTAGGAGCTTTGTTGTCTAGAAAAGCTGCTGCTGCTGCTGCTGCTGCTGCTGCTGATGCAGCAGCAGAAGCACAGAATGAAAGGGCGCTGCTGCGGCTGCTGCTATTCAGTGGACCCAAACATACAGCAGCAAACAGCAGAGAAGGAAAAGGTAAGATAAACACACACGCATCCCAGCAGCAGCAGCAGCAGCAGCAGCAGTAGCAGCAGCAGCAGCAGTAGCAGCGGTAACGGCTGCTGTTGCTGCAGCTGCTGCTGCTGCTGCTGCTGCTGCTGCTGGTAGAGGCGTATTATTGCCCTCTCCCTTCTGCAAGTGTCTCCTTCCAGCAGCAGCAGCAGCAACAGCAGCAGCAGCAGCAGCAGCAGCAGCAGCAGCCCCACCACAAGGTACATCACAATAATCACCATGATCAGGAGCAGCAGCAGCAGCAGCAGCAGCAGCAGCAGCAGCAGCAGGAGGTGTTGTGTGTTTGTGTGTTTAATAGACCTA
>NW_013569194.1:5383-5880 GCF_000499745.2 Eimeria mitis
TTCCAGCAGCAGCAGCAGCAGCAGCAGCAACAGCAGCAGCAGCAGCAGCAGCAGCCCCACCACCAGGTACATCACTATAATCACCATGATCAGCAGCAGCAGCAGCATCAGCAGCAGCAGCAGCAGCAGCAGCAGCAGCAGCAGGAGGTGTTGTGTGTTTGTGTGTTTAATAGACCTAAAGGAGCTAAGAACAAGTGCTGCTGCAGCAATAAGAGAAGCAGCAGATCAGCTGACAGCAACCGACCCCCTGCTGCTGTCTCTTCTTCCTTCTATTGGGGACTTCTTCCTACAAAGGTAAACCACTGTCTCCTGTCTCCTCTGCTGTCTCCTCACCTGTCTCCTCAGCTGTCTCCTCCGCTGTCTCCTCCGCTGTCTCCTGTCTCCTCAGCTGTCTCCTCAGCTGTCTCCTCAGCTGTCTCCTCAGCTCTCTCCTGTCTCCTGTCTCCTCTGCTGTCTCCTCAGCTGTATCCTCAGCTGTCTCCTGTCTCCTCAGCTGT
>NW_013569194.1:5980-7126 GCF_000499745.2 Eimeria mitis
AGCTGTCTCCTGTCTCCTGTCTCCTCAGCTGTCTCCTCAGCTGTCTCCTCTGCTGTCTCCTGTCTCCTGTCTCCTCTGCTGTCTCCTCAGCTGTATCCTCAGCTGTCTCCTGTCTCCTCAGCTGTCTCCTGTCTCCTCAGCTGTCTCTTCAGCTGTCTCCTCACCTGTCTCCTCTGCTGTGTCCTGTCTCCTCTGCTGTCTCCTGTCTCCTCCGCTGTCTCCTGTCTCCTCTGCTGTCTCCTCTGCTGTCTCCTCAGCTGTCTCCTCAGCTGTCTCCTGTCTCCTTTTCTGTCTCCTTTTATGTCTCCTTTTCTGTCTCTTTGTCTGTCTCCTCTTCTGTCTCCTTGTGTATCCATTAGAATATCTCTTCTGCTGTTTCCTCTTTATATATTATATATAAATATATTTATATATAAATTTATATTCATATATATATATATATATATATATATATATATATATATTGCTGTGTGTTTTAGGTTTGTCTCTCTGCTGCCTGCTGCTGCTGCTGCTGATGATGAGCTGCTGCAGTTGGGTTTACATTTGCTGCAGCAGCTGGATGGTTTGCTTCCTCTTGCAGCAGCAGCAGCAGCAGCAGCAGCAGGAGAGCAGCAGGACGTCCCCGCCGTCTCCCTCTCTCGCCCGGCCGCCCCCTCCCCCCCAACCAGCACCAGCACCAGCAGCAGCAGCAGCAGCAGCAGCAGCAGCAGCAGCAGCAGTATATTTGGTGTGCGTTTGTGTGGGGTTTGTCTGTATATGAGTATACTGAGCTGTCTCTCTTCTCGGCTCCCCTGTCTCCTTTCTTCTGTCTCCTCTTTCTTTCTGCTGCGGCTACACACTAACACCCTGTCTCCTCCCCCACCCTGGTGAGCTGCTGTCTCCTTTTCTTTCTTTTTTTTTTTTCTTTGTCTCTCTTTTTTTTTCTTTCTTTTTTTTTCTTTCTTTTCTTTCTTTTTCTTTCTTTCTGTGTCTCTGTTTCTTTTTCTCTCTTTCTTTTTTTTTTTTTTCTTTCTTTTTTTTCTTTCTTTCTTTGTCTCCCTATCTTTGTCTTTCTTTCTTTTTTTTTTCTTTTTCTCTCTTTCTTTCTTTGTCTCTCTTTCTTTGTCTCTCTTTTTTTGTCTCTCTTTTTTTTCTCTCATTTTTTGT
>NW_013569194.1:8516-8816 GCF_000499745.2 Eimeria mitis
AGCAACAGCAGCAGCAACAGCAGCAGGAACTGCTGCTGCTGCTGCTGCTGCTGCTAGCTGTTCAGGTGTAACTGCAGCACTAGCTATAGCCGTGGCTACTGTCTCTCGTGTCGTTCACTTGGAGACACCAGACCCTTCTCAGCTGTATCCGCACCTCCTTCAGCTGTACAGGCAGCTGCAGCAGCTGCTGCTGGGGGGGCCCCCCCAGGGGGGCCCCCATGGGGGGCCCCGGGGGCCCCAGTGGAATGCACTGGTGGGTCTAGGTACCCTCGTCCCTGTTGTATTAGAGGCTGGGTTGGT
>NW_013569194.1:8916-9336 GCF_000499745.2 Eimeria mitis
CCCCCCAGGGGGGCCCCCGGGGGGGCCCCCAGGGGGGGCCCTGGGGGCCCCAGTGGAATGCACTGGTGGGTCTAGGTACCCTCGTCCCTGTTGTATTAGAGGCTGGGTTGGTGTCTTTTGATGAGGTGCTGCTGCTGCTGCAGCAGATAGAAGAGTGCATGCAGCAGCAACTGCAGCAGCAGCAGCAGCAGGGGGCTGTAGATTCATCTTTGTCTTCTTCTTTGGGTCTTGCTGGTTTAGCTCATCTAACTCAATCCCTGCTGCCATTGTTGCTGCTGCTGCAGCAGCAGCAGCAACAGCTACAACAGCAGCAGCAGCAGCAGCAGCAGCAGCAGCAGCAGCGTCAACGGCAGCGTTACTACCGCATGCAGCAGCAGATCCAGGAGCTGCAGCGGCTGCTGCTGCAGTTCGACCTCATCA
>NW_013569194.1:11588-11976 GCF_000499745.2 Eimeria mitis
CTGTCTCCTCGAAGCTCTTGCATATGGGGGGGGCCCCCCGCATGCAGAGCTGCGGCTGAGCCACCGTCTCTCTCTTTTGTTTGGGGCTGCTCAGGCAGCAGCAAGGGGGGCCCTTGCTGCTCTTGCTGCAGCAAAAGAATACACAAAACTGCAACAGTCTAGTGCTGCTGCAGCTGCTGCTGCTGCTGCTGCTGCTACTCCTGCTGCTGCTGCTGATAGTAGGAGTCGCGGTGGTTCTTGTGGTGGTTTTGAAGGGGTAGGGCTGCAACAGCAGCAGCAACAGCAGCAGCAGCAGCAGCAGCAGCAGCAGCAGCAGCAGCAGCAGGTGCTGCTGCAGCGTCTCCAGGTTTGCTTCGCGTTGCAGCTGAGCATCCTACGCTTTTGCTGC
>NW_013569195.1:0-212 GCF_000499745.2 Eimeria mitis
GGTCACTCTTACCTCAGCAGACAGAGACAGCCGCATGCATAGTGCATGCATGCATGCATGCATGCATGCATGCATGCTGCTGCAGCATGCTGCATGCATGCTGCAGCAGCAGCAGCTGCTGCGGTAGCAGGTATATGCATGTTGCTGCAGTAGCAGCAGCAGTTGCATGCATGCTGCAGCAGCAGCAACAGTTGCATGCATGCAGCAGCAAA
>NW_013569195.1:422-623 GCF_000499745.2 Eimeria mitis
TTCTTTCTGTTTCTGTCTCCCTTTCATTTGTTTCTTTTATATATTTTTGTTTTATTTGTTTTATATATATATAATATATATATAATAATAATATGCAGCTGCAGCAGCAGCTGCTGCAGCTGCTGCTGCTGCAGCTACACTCGCTTTCTATCTTTTGCTAGTGCTGCCCTGCGCGTCAACGTTGCTGCACTTGCTGCTGCT
>NW_013569196.1:0-293 GCF_000499745.2 Eimeria mitis
TATATATACATATATATATATATATATATATACATATATATATATCCGCACATCAACAGATTTTCTTATTCGTTGCTCGTCATTCACCTTTTAATTAAATTAATTATAATAAATTAATATAGTTATATTATAATATATAATACAAAATAAATATAAAATAAATATAAAATAAATATAAAATAAATATAATATAATATAATTATATAATATAATATAGATATATTATTCCTTATCAACGCATCTCAGGTGTATAAATAAAAGCGGATATAAAAAAAAAAAAAAAAAATAATTTT
>NW_013569196.1:393-623 GCF_000499745.2 Eimeria mitis
ATATATATATGTATATATATATATACATATATATATATATATATACATATGTAAATATACATACGTATGTATATATATATATCATCTTATTATTATATTTATACTATCAATATAATAATATTAATGTAATATTATATATTATATATATTATATAAATATAATATATATAAATGTATATATATATATATATATATATATATATATATATATATATATATATATATATATAT
>NW_013569197.1:0-412 GCF_000499745.2 Eimeria mitis
CCCGCCCCACCAAGTATATCAATATGTACGTAAATGAATGGAAATAAATAAAAATATAAAATAAATAAAATAAAATAAATAAAATGTATTTATTTCAGGGGCAGAAGAGGCCGCATTTGCAGAGGGTATGGCGCCAGACCTATATTTTTGTATGGAGCTGCTCAAAGCCACCGGTATTGTAGGTGTTGCTGGTAGTGGTTTCGATCAAAAAGAAAAAACATATCATGTAAGAATATGTATATTACCACATGAAATATTATTAAGAGAAATGATTGAAAAATTTAAGTCTTTTTATCTTTCTTTTGTAGAAAAATATAAAGACTGATGCTCCTCTTTATATATCTATATTTATATTTATCTATCTATCTATATATCTATCTATCTATATGTATATATATATATATATATATAT
>NW_013569197.1:460-623 GCF_000499745.2 Eimeria mitis
TACCACATGAAATATTATTAAGAGAAATGATTGAAAAATTTAAATCCTTTTATCTTTCTTTTGTAGAAAAATATAAAGACTGATGCTCCTTCTCTTTCTCTCTATATATCTATATCTATATTTATCTATCTATATATATATATATATATATATATATATATGT
>NW_013569198.1:0-252 GCF_000499745.2 Eimeria mitis
GCCCCCCCCCAGGGGGGCCCCCTGCAGAGGGGCCCCCGGATAGGGGCCCCTGTGAGGGGGGCCCCCCTGCACTGCTATCTGGGGGGCCCCCAGGGGCCCCCCCTTCAATGGTACCCTGAAGGGGGCCCCCCTCACTCTTAGCTGGGGGGGCCCCGGGGGGCCCCTGAGCCTGAGGGCCCTCGGGGGGCCCCTGGGGGCCCCCCGCAGTACCCTCTTCGGGGGGCCCCCTCTGGGGGGCCCCCTCAGGGGGGC
>NW_013569198.1:450-622 GCF_000499745.2 Eimeria mitis
TATTTTTTTTATTTTATTTTTGTTTTTGTTTTTTTTAGATAAAGAAAAAGAAAAAGAAGAAAAAGGAGAGGGGGAGGAGGAGGAGGATGGGGGTGGGGGGATGCGAGAGGAACCCCCACGCGGTCGTGCCGGCATAGGGTTTAGGGTTTAGGGTTTAGGGTTTAGGGTTTAG
>NW_013569199.1:0-226 GCF_000499745.2 Eimeria mitis
ATATATATATATATATATATATATATATATATATATATATATATATATATATATATATATATATAAATGCTGCTGCTGCTGCTGCTGAGGCTAAGAAGCAAATTCCTTTGACTGCTGCGGGGAGATAGCATGCAACACTTTATGCTGCTGCTGCTGCTGCTGTTGCTGCTGTTGCTGTTGCTGCTGCTGCTGCTGCCGTTGCTGCTGCTGCTGTTGCTGCTGCTGC
>NW_013569200.1:0-344 GCF_000499745.2 Eimeria mitis
TATATATATATATATGTATACAAACAGACAGACACTGTATATCTGTTTGCTTTTCAGCACCAGCAACCCTAAACCCTAAACCCTAAAACCCTAAACCCTAAAACCCTAAACCCTAAAACCCTAAACCCTCAACAGGGGGAGACACTCCGGCCCCAAGTTAACTCCAGACCCCAAACCCTAAACCCTAAACCCTAAAACTTAGTTGCCTATAAACCCTAAACCCTAAACCCTAAAACTTAGTGCATATAAACCCTAAACCCTAAACCCTAACAGAAGTAACAAAAGTTGACAGTCTCCTTATAAAGGTATCGTTCTTTATTATTTAAGCTGAGGTGTATGTACAC
>NW_013569200.1:429-622 GCF_000499745.2 Eimeria mitis
CTGCTGCTGCTGCAGCTGCTGCATGCAGTGTCTGCCTCCCTATATAGCTCATGCGCTGCAGCAAAAATCCCTGCTGCTGCTGTTGCTGTTCCTCCTCCTCCTCTCCTGCTGCTGCTGCTACTGCTGCTGCTGCTGCTACTACTGCTGCTGCTGCTGCTGCTGCTGCTGCTGCTGCTGCTGCTGCTGCTGCTGC
>NW_013569201.1:0-323 GCF_000499745.2 Eimeria mitis
ATAAATAAATAAATATAAATAAATAAATATAAATAAATAAATATAAATAAATAAATATAAATAAATAAATTAATTAATATAAATTAATAAATGTAAATGAACAAGGGAAGAAAGAAAGAAAGAAAGAAAGAAAGAAATATAATAAAACCTAAAATATAAACAAATAAATAAATAAAAAAATAAATAAATAAATATAAATAAATAAATAAATTAATATAAATTAATAAATTAATAGATGTGAACGAAGAAAGAAAGAAAAAAAAAGAAAGAAAATGTATAAAGAGAGGCAGAAAGAAATATAATAAAACCAAAAAAAAAAAAAA
>NW_013569201.1:546-622 GCF_000499745.2 Eimeria mitis
CAATGCTCGCTGTGCTTGTTGTTTTTGTGGGTTCAGCCGCAAGGTCACAGCGCACCGCTCTCCAAAGAATTCAAAG
>NW_013569202.1:0-557 GCF_000499745.2 Eimeria mitis
CACACGCAGGCGTTGGACAGCTTACACGAAACCACGAACATGAAGCCTCAGCCCATCCGCCAGCGCGCACGATCGCGCGTCGCCGCAACAATCAAGCATCGAATGACGCTTCTTGCGAGGAACAGGTCAAGCAACAATGTCTCAACGCACGGTCTGTGGAAGCGCCTGCATAAGCTTTGTTGGCGCTTGTCACACCTAGGCGCCGTTTTTTTTTCTCCATGACCCAAGTGCGCTCATCCATATCCGCGGGCAACTACACACCGCAAAGCCGGTCACGCTGCAGCCTGCACCTCGTGCGTCAGCTGTTGCCCTAGACAATGACGAGCAGAAACCAGCAAGGGGCATTCAATTTCCATATGATCCTTGCCAACGCGTCATGCTGCATGCCTCAGTAGTGGCTCCGCGAAGCGGAACATCAATAGACCCCTGCGCAGACGCTGCGCTGGCCAGACGCACCCCGCACTCATGAACACCAACCACGCACGTGCTCTCCACCACCTCAGCATCACCGCCTGAATGCCGCCAAGGTCCCTAAACAGCAACGTCAAAAGCGTCTA
>NW_013569203.1:0-10317 GCF_000499745.2 Eimeria mitis
TATATATATATATATTATAGTGTAACTCATTTCCGGTATTTCTTCGCTTTGGAGAATGCACAGCTCGTTCGCTACACAATCCTCTCGCTCTCGCCTAAAGGAGCCCCCGAACACTGATCCTTATTTTGGTTTTATGCTTGACTCGCAGGTTCGGCTAGAAGCAGACAAAGTGAAGTATCCTGTCCTCCTAAGCAACGGCGACAAGACAGAAGAAGGGCCTGTGCAAGATTCGCCCAGCCGTCACTTCGCCGTTTTCACAGACCCGCATCCCAAGCCAAGTTATCTTTTCGCAATTTTGGCCGGAGATTTCGCTGCTATAGAGGACAAATTTACCACCAAAGTTCGACCCACAAATCCTCCACGCTTTCTAACGTAGCCCCTGCGTGCGTGTGTGGAGCATTTCTGTATGCAGTGCCTGCGAAGTTGCAACACTGTCTACGTTTGCACCCCTGCTCCTATTTCTACTGTTTATTAATGTGCATTCGTTTCTTCTCGGCTGCAGAGCGGCAAAGAAGTTGCACTTGCGGTGTACAGCGAACCGGCGCAGCTGCAGAAGTTGAATTGGGCGATGCACAGCGTGAAAGTGAGCATGAAATGGGAGGAAGACGCTTTTGGGAAGGAATATGATCTGGACACTTTCAACGTGGCGTGCGTTTCTGACTTCAACGCCGGGGCCATGGAAAACAAGGGCCTCAATATCTTCAATTGCACTCTCCTACTCGCAGATATGCGAACGAGCACAGGTCAGCACACATTCCACTAATGTTGTTGGTGCTGCTGCTGCTGCCGCTGCTGCTGCTGGTACTGGTGTTGGTGCTGCAGCAGAGATGCGCTAGCTGCCTCTGCTACTCATATTGTTCCCGTTTATCGCGATGGAGCTACCAGGAGTTCGCGTTATGCTTGGGAGCGGCTGCGGAGTTCACACCTCGAGCACAAGCCACACTTCATTCGCCTGTCTGCTGAAACGCTCATCCACACTCCAGATGTAGGGCTAATGGTTTGTGTCGACGTTTTTGTGCTTCAGATGATGACTTTGAACGCGTCCTTGCAGTCGTTGGGCACGAATACTTCCACAACTGGACGGGCAACCGCGTGACAGTCCGGTACCTACCTTCTTTGTTGTTTTCACCTCATATCTGCATGCGCAGTTGTACCGATATGTGTTTTAGTGCTTGCTCAGCGCATTTGAAGCAGAAGCCGAGATGTCTGCGATTGCCAAAAAGCAACAGCACCAACAGTTGCAGCGGCAGCCTGCGTGGCAGAGCGTTTGCTTATTGGCGTATGGATGTTTGTGTTAGTGTTCTTCTGTAGCATGTGATCATTTTCTACAACTGTGTTTGCTCCCCTGTTTTTATGGTGTCTGTCCCGCTGCTTTGGTTTTAGGGATTGGTTCCAGCTGACACTGAAGGAAGGCCTGACGGTGTTTCGGGAGCAGCTGTTCATGGGCACTGTTATGTCCCCGGGAGTGCAGCGTATTAAAGAAGTCGCTGATTTGATTTCGCGCCAATTTGCAGAAGACGACGGCCCTATGGCGCATCCGATCCGCCCGGAGAGTTATGTGGCTATGGACAACTTCTACACCGCCACAGTTTATGATAAGGGCGCAGAAGTCGTCCGCATGTGAGGCGGTTGTACTTTTTTAGAACAATTCCTTCTGAATCTACTTTCCCAGCGCGTGCAAATAAATTGTCTATCGTGACCTTCTGAGAGATCTGTTGAGGTCAAAAAGTAGCCGTTGTCGCAGCAACAGTACCTAAACTCATTAGGAACAGTCGTGCGTCTGGCTGTCTTTAACGTTGAATTTGTCATCACAGGATTTCAACTCAGGTACCCCTGCAGTATATTCTTCTTCCTGTCACTCCATAGAAAGCGTTACCTCCCCTTGCGGTTTGTTTGCTGGTGCAGATACCATACAGTGCTCGGCCCCGCCGGTTTCCGCAAAGGCATGGACCTGTACTTTGAACGCCACGATAATCAGGCGGCCACATGCGACGACTTCCGGGCTGCAATGGAAGATGCAAATGACGTAGACCTGGACCAGATGGACCGCTGGTACAGTCAGGTAATACATATGAACCGTGAACCGTATCCGTGAACTGTCGTTCAGTGTTGAGTATCAACTGAAGAAAATGCCACGGGAACGGAAAGCTTGTTCGCTTGTGACTGCCCCTTTACTTAATTTAGGCTTAAACGAGCAATGAAAAATGCTGAATCCGTGTTTCCTTTTGTCGATGCAGCAGGGAATTAACGACGCCACAGAACTATCCTACAGTATTTACGGTTAATGCATTTTGAGTTGCGTTTTTTCCTGTCAACCGGCTTCCCTCCCCTGCTTCCTGTGTCATTTTCTAAGGCTTCATCGTGCACGCACTGTTTGCATGGGCTCGAGTTCGTCTAGTCTGCAGCGTGTAGGCTGCATGCCTCATATATATAACATTCGCTTAAGATATTGTTTACATCAAGCCTCGTTGCCAGATTTGTTTTAAGTGTCTTGCTTGTTCGGCTGCAGGCGGGCACTCCGCGTCTGGAGGTGCTGCGGTCTGCGTACAACGAAGGCTCTAACCTCTTCGAGATAAGCTTCAGGCAACATACTCCCCCTACCCCTGGGCAAGATACCAAACTGCCGCAACTCATTCCTATCAAGATCGGCCTCATCGGGAAGGACTCCCACCAAGACCTGCTGCAATCCTCGCTGGTAAAACGGACGCGTTCTATTGTTCGTTTGTTGTATTTTACCTCTCTACGCATTCATGTCTTTGTTATTATCTCCCCGTCCCTCTGTTTCTGTTGCCCTTGTCCGGTGCAGCTGTCACATCTGTCGGTTCCTCCAGCGGGCTTATTATGCCTCTCTGTCCCCCGTTTCTTTTTTGCTGTGCTTATGGCGTATCTTGTTCCTTGTGACTATCACCACCGTTGTGTTTATTTCATTCTTCAGGTGTTGGAAATGACCGAAGGGGAACAGACGTTTCGGATCAGGGGTGTACGTGAAGACTGCGTGCCGTCGATATTGCGGGGCTTCTCAGCGCCCGTTCGTTTGATAAACCCTCTGCAGACAGCCGAAGAAAAAGCATTTCTTCTGGCATACGACACAGACCCTGTGACGAGATGGTTTTCCTCCAGGGCCCTGGCAACGCCAATCGTTATTTCTCGAGCTAAGAGCGTCGCAGAAGATAGAACCGTTCATATTTTCGGAACTCTTCCCGATGATTACGTGGAAGCACTGAGAACAACTCTCACGGACAAGGCGACTGAAAATGCATTGAAGGTAACGACCACACTTTTTCTGCCTTCTGTTCCGTTTCTGTCCTGGTCAGAGCACCGGTGGCTATGCATTTCACGCGTATGCAAAACTCTTTCTTCTGGTCTCAGCTCTTTCAAACCAGGAGCAACAAGTGAATGCATGGGCGATTTTGATGGTCGGATGCAGCGCACAGGCAGACAGGCGTGCAGACAGCAGATGCGAGCCCACAACTGCGGCCATGAAATTTTTGGTTTAGTTCAGTTTGGCACTAGATCCATGTTCACCGGTTCACGCTGAGACTGAGCTGGATCATGGTGCAGCCAGCTCTGTTGCAACATAGTTGTGCATGTTGCTGCTGTGTTGCCTTCTCGGTTTCTCTTGAGGACGATTTTGTCTTCTTGCTTCTCTCCCGTACTTCAGGCCCTCCTTCTGCAGCTTCCTGACTGGAATACCCTGTCTACGGAGCTGAGACCCATAGACCCGGAGGCGCTGCATAAGGCCATAAGAACAGTGAAGGCTGACTTAGCCGCAATACTGAACCCAGAAATGCTTGAATTGTACAAACAGCTCACGACCCCTGCCGGTCAGGAGGAAGAGGTGACTGAGGAGGCAACGGGAAGAAGGAAACTCAGGAACACGTTGTTGCACTTCCTCTCGGCGGCGCGCGATGAGAAGGCAGTGGACAGGGCCTTTGCGCACTTCACAGATGCTAAATGCATGACAGACAAATACGCCGGCCTTATCGCCCTTAGTAGTTTGCCCGGTGAACAACGAGAACAGGCATTCTCACGCTTCTACGACGACGCAGCAGGTTCGGTTCCACTTAACAGAAGGAAACAGGGGTCAACACCTACTTCCTGGCAGTGCAGGCACCACCAATGTGCGAGGTCGCCCGAGTGGCAGCGGGAATCGTACTTACAACCGCGATCTACGGGCAAATTGCACCCCTTATTGCATGCACAACAGCGTGTTCGCACTTTCCACTTGAGCGTTTCTACTTTATGCTGCCTCTTCTTCTGCAGGAGACCCTCTTGTTGTTGATAAGTGGTTCAAAGCGCAGGCGCTCTCAGACCTGCCTGACCAAGTGGAGCGCGTTGCCGCCTTACTGCAGCATCCGGCCTTCTCTCTGAAGAACCCCAACAGGCTACGGTCTCTGGTGTATGTGTTTTGCTCCAACAATCACGTCCACTTCCACAGAAAAGATGGAAAAGGATATGAACTCCTCGCCGACGTAGTGCTTCGGGTGAGCATCCATGGGTGCATCATGTATCCCACGCGCATACACAGCATTGTTCGCGATTAACGGCACAATGCACAGCCATAACAGAAAATACAGGCTGCACGCAGTCGGAGCAATCGGCGCGGGGGGCAGTGCATTAGAGGTGCTCGTTGTGGGAGCAGTTGCTGCCTGCGACATCTTTCGATGACGATGCGCAGTACATCAAAGAAGATACAGCAGCAGCGCAGTTTGCATGGACAGATGCAGCCAAGGTGTTGACAACGGCTGCAACGGAAGTAAGTTGAGTGTCTGTGTGGCTGTTGAATGTGCGCTATGTTGCAGGCCGATCGCATTAACCCCGTGGCTGCGTCGCGAGGGGCGAAGATATTCCTCACTTGGAGGCGCTATGATGAGGTGCGGCAGCAGCTGATTGAGAAGCAGCTCAAGCGCATACTCGCAGAACCTTCCTTGTCCAAAAATGTCAGAGAGGTGGTTGTGTTGGCTCTAGATTCTCCACCCTCACCTCCTCCCGCTGCACAGAACCGCCAGTCCGAATCCTGAACGATTCGTTACAGGGAAGACAAGAGTTGTGTCTTCTTCACCAACACTGAATATTTGTGGAAAGAAACTCGAGCAGCGGGATGCAATACTTTAAATTGGACTGCCACGTCTGCGGCGCTTCTGTACAAAGCGGAGGACAATGCCCATCTCGCTGTGCGAAGCGTAGGCGCGTGTGTGCATAAAATGTTTTGTTTGTAGGGCCTCCAAGCGCCCGGTATGCATTTTATATGTAGGCTTACAAATCGTACACCCGGTATCCATGTTATATGTAAGCTCACAAATCGTACACCGGATGCAGTAGATGATACGTATGCTTTCACGGCGGTTTCATCGCATCCCCCAGGTTTTCACCCTTTCTTTTGTCCGTTGAAACAACAAACTAGCTGAAGCAATTTGACATGCAGAGACAGCGAGACACGCATATTAGGAAAAAGCTATATCCGGGATAAAAATATTCTGCTGTTACGAAATATGCCCAACAGCTCAGCATATGTATAGAGATTGCAGTTGTTTCTGATTTCACAAGATGAGCACTGAATCTAGCACCGCAGCAGCAATACACATTGCTTTCTGCAAGCGGGGTTAACTGTTTCCTGTTCTCCCTTTGCCCGCCAGTTGGAAAATGCCGCTAGCTGAAGCACAGGAAACTGAGAGACATTTATCCACACTCAATCCCCATCCTGGTTCGAGGTCTCTCAACTGATCATCTGGCGTATGAGCACAGCTGTGTATCCTCTTGGCTGCTCAGCTAACGCATTCCACGCAATGTATGAGCACGCTTATCTCTATCAACTGCTCATCTGACGTACGAGCATACACATGTGTCATCCCGGCTGCTCCTCTGATGCAAAAGCACACTTGTGTGCCCCTTCGACTGCAAATCTGGTGTATGAGCACACCTGCGTGCACATCCCTTCTCTACCCTACCAAGTTTTCTTGGCAGGGATTAATTCGTTCGCGCCGGGCTGTTCTGTACGCGCTGTCCCTCAGTCGGAGCTGGCGCTTTCTCCGTCTCTCTGTGAGTCTCTGTGAGTCTTCACGATAAGTCCGGACCTACGCGGCCGACTACAGAGCTCGCAATAAATACTAAATTATGTGATGCTTTGGTTTAAGTTATTGCCCCAAGAGTACACGAGAGGAAATCCAGAAAGCCGAAAACGGAGAAACGCGCGCCCTCCGGCTGCTACGCCACTGCGCTCCACATGTACTTCCTTGGCATGAAGGAAAGCATATTATATATTTTTGCATGCGTAACTATTTATTATTATAAATAATACGTTATTCAAATAATACGCTATAAAAAATAATACGTAGCTATGTCGAACCGAAGTTGATTATTTGCGGACAGAAGAACGCCCCGGCTCTCGTCAGCACGTGATGCCCTCTAATCCCCGGTGATCGGCATAACTCAAGCGTCTAGTTGTAAAAAACGTGGGTATTGCGCTACTTTTCTTGGTACTTATGCAACGGAATAATGTAATTAAGCTGAAATTATCGTCTCCATTGACGGGTTTCACAGGAATCAAGAGCCCCCGTGGGGAGCCTGCAGAGGGGAAACGGGCCTTGTATTTACAGTTAGCACGTCAAAACAAGTTTTCATACAGTAATAATTGCTGGAACTGCAAAGAAACATTAAAAAATCGAAATTAAAAACAAAAGGTGGGAGTTCGCGCCCGACCGTTATGTCCCTATTCGCCGTTCCAACTGCCAGCGGGTGGGGCCCATCCCCCACAGTATTTAGCATGATGCAGCGGCAGACACATCACGTACCAATCTTTCGCCTTTTACTAAAGATTGCCGTGTGTCTGCCGCGTTACAATGCATCTTGACCAAATTTTTGGGGCGCTTCGGCGCCAACAATTACTTTTTTTGAATTCATGCACGCTTGAATGTTCGTGGCTACTGGATGCTTGGCTACTGATGTTTTGATTTCTGCGCCCTTGAACGGGTCACCTATTTATATTCATGTTCGTTAATTCGGGGCTGAGTATTCCTGCCCCGATACAGCACGTATTATCACTGTAGTAACGAGCTTGTCATAACTAGAGCCACTCTAGCATTAGGCTGCATAGTTCGTTGACCCGTTCACTCCCCGCCGAGTATTCCTACCTCGATACAGCATGTATTACCAGTGTAGTAACACCGTCACTACTCATAACTAGAGCCGCTCTATCGTCATGCTGGATAGTTCGTTGACCCGTTCACTCCCCCCATCGTTGTATGTACACCACGGGTTCTTGTTCATTGTGGCGTACGGCTGTCCATAGACGTAATGGTGGTCACATCCTACATATTTGACTAATTACCACCAGTGGAGCCTGGATGTGAGCACGTGTGCTAGTTCGAGACAGCTTATTGGTAGCTATGTAAGTAGCAGAAAAAGACAAAATCCCTGATGTGGTCAGAAAAAAAAAGAACTCCCTCTCACGCCGGAATGCCCTTGGCAGGCGAACACGGGAACATGGGAGTTGTGCGTTGAGGCAGATTGAGCATCATACATTATAACAGACCCCTTGTTTTTGCTGGGTTCATTATAAAGCTGCATCATCCACCCCTTTGCAGGTAGATGTGTATACTCTTCATCGTTTATTGGCCAAAAAGGGCGAAGTGCTTTGACAAAGCGACTTAGCAGCACCTCTGCGTCCGTCCTGTGCAGTGCGGCTAGCGGCGAAGAGGGAGGAAAATGTGTGCATACGCAAACAAACTGGCACCTGCCAGTTCTTGTGTATACCACGATATACTTTAATAATCCTTTATTAGAACAACACTACATGCGTGCGACAGTGCCAACATAGAATTGCTTGTCCATAGAGACAGGAAGGCGAAGCATCTGCATGCATGTAAAGTGCGCATGTTTGTTTGTTAGATTGTCCACTTATGACAGACTTGATGTCATTTCTTTCAAGGGAGGGGCAAACGCAATTATATCGCGCGTCGAGTTGCTTTGCTTCTCGAGTACCTCAGGCCCGAAACCATTGGACATGCTGGAGGCAGCAGACGACTCCTCCCAAGGGGCTCGGCTGCTGCAAATGCACATTATCCACCAGGGCAACTTTATCTTGTCGTGGTACAGCAACAGCGCAATCAAAATTATAAAGAAAAGAGCCACGCCAAGAGTAGATACCAACACCACCCACTTAGGCATGTCCCCAACGCACTGCCGCTCGTTCTTCACCTGCAACTCCTGAGCAAAATAAACAACAAAAATAAAAAACACCGTTCGACTTAATTCATACATGACAACGGATATATCAAAAGAATAACAGACCACTCTATGAGGACATTTTAGTACATGAATGCACTCCGGATCAGTAGCTGCCCATCCCCTACGGATGAAGTAGATTGGTCCTGAACTGGTTTGTCCCCCCCTCACCTTGACAAAAGGAGTGACGGATTTGAGGAGGACAGGATCATAGATGCCTCTGCATCTTCGCACGAGGCGACTGGCCATTTCGCTTGCTGTCATATCAAAGCCGAGTGTATCGGGAGTCATATCTCCCAAGCCCTGGATAACGATATGAATCAGCACAACATTGGGTTTCAGAAGATCTTCTGCGTTTCTGCGGAGCGCGGGGGGTAACCCGGTTCCAAAGGCACTCTTTCTGTAGAGCTGGCCACCGCGCAGCAGCCTGGCTACGCCTTTCCACTTGATTCTTTCGGCGTCTATCACACGTTTCTGTCCCCACTGCAGCGGCTCCTGGGCCATGAGATTGGTGATCTTCTCCTTGCTTCCTTCTTCTAGTCCGTCCTCCACAAACTTCTGGTTGTCCCGCAGCAGCAACACCTGTACGTCGGGGTCGAACTTTGCCTTGGACTGCTGCGCTCCCCCCGCTGAATCGTAGACATCTGCAAAGCCCGAGTACACCACTTCAACGTGGCCCAGGTTTCCCAGCGACGGGTCCCACTGAAGCTCAGCACACAGCAGCTGCGTTGCAGTGTATGCAGTCAGCGCAAGGACGTCGCGCTGCAGTGGATCGGGCCAGTCCGAGACAGGCCTGGAGCTCCATGGGTCCACAAGCGAAACATCGACGAGCAGATTTCCGGGCTGCATGCGCTCTTTGAGTTCTTCTAGGGTGTCCGTTTCCATGTCCATCCCGAAAATACCGTGGTCGACGAAGCTGCCGGCCTTGGTGCGCTCCAAGTAT
Source organism: Eimeria mitis (assembly GCF_000499745.2). NCBI lineage: Eukaryota > Apicomplexa > Conoidasida > Eucoccidiorida > Eimeriidae > Eimeria > Eimeria mitis. The sequence goes on from NW_013569203.1 coordinate 9,167, forward strand.
CCCGTAACCGACACGTTGGGTCGCATGGCCGAAGTCGCCGCAATCAGCGGACTCTGCACAAACTGAAAATTCTGAAACCTCTGTAGCGAGCGGTCCAGCTTCCCCTCTACGCTGGCCGCTACCTGCCGCTGCAGCGAGTCAATAGCCGCCTTGTCCAACTCATTGGCGCCGCCGCGCCCGCGGTTCAGCCCCAGCGCTTGTGCAGAGTCGAACTTCAACACCATAAAACCCGCATGCGGTCTGCAAAAGCAACGACAGAAGCAGCAGCAGTCACAGCAGCATACATGCAACGAACCGCACAGCAGGCACCTATATTACGACGCAGTGGCCCAACCCCGAGATGATTCGGAGATGTAAATTGTATTCAGCAATGTTGTGCTCTACGTTGCATCGTATTATACTCCACATCCATTCATGTTTCTGTACTGTGCTTCTCCGCACCTGCTTGATACGACGCGTTTCATTACGCTCGCCATCATGAGAAGCAGCCAATACTGAAATTGGTTGTGCTGGTACTGCCGCACGTACGTGTTGTAGAAATCGTTCATTGTCAACACTCCTAAAAGCCACAAACCACCAACACCGCAAATGCATGCACCATACAAACGACGAAACGCAACACTGAAACTTGCATACAAAAACAACGGACAGATGCACATACAGCCGCAACGGCCGACCGTATATATATATATATATATATATATATATATATATATATATATATATATATATATATATATATATATATATTACACGGTTACGGGTACTGTTGCCCTCTTACCAGTTCCGTCTGTTCGTCTTGATTGTCCATCTCCCTTCTTGTCGGGGCGGATATACAGATTTTTGCTGAAACAGAAAGCGAAACCTTCGAATGCAGTTCTGAGGATCATCGGGAACCCAGAGATGGAGACGTCTGCTGGCAGTTTGGTGACTTGCGTATAATCAATTAAATCGGCGAAGTCCGAATCTTCTCTGTACTTGCGCAACACCATTATCAAGTCGTGGTGCCGGTGGATGTCCTTGCCCACAATTTTAAGCTGTTAAGAACACGACGCACACACGCATCATAACAGTATATATACGCGATATATATATATATATATATATATATATATATATATATATATATATATATATATATATATATATAT